>NW_026967806.1:0-176968 GCF_028390025.1 Pseudophryne corroboree | reverse complement strand
TGAGATCACTTATATCTATAGTAATAATACAGGGACATGACTGGGGAGGTGAGGGGATCTGGGAGCATCACAGTGACACCACTTGTATCTATACTAATAATACAGGGACATGACTGGGGAGGTGAGGGGATCTGGGAGTGTCACAGTGACACCAGTTGTATCTATACTAATAATACAGGGACATGACTGGGTAGTTGAGGAGATCAGGGAGCGTCACAGTTACATAACTTATCTGTAGTAATAATACAGGGATAGTGTTCACTCTGGAAATAATGTTAGGCAGGGCCCTGAACTGCGGTGGCATATGTGTGCGCGCACGGCAACACCACGCATGCATCTGAAAAGGGTTCGTGGCCATGTAAAATAGGGTTCGTGGCCATAAAACATCATTTAAGTGGGCGGTGCGGACCTCAGATGTTACTGCAGGGGGCGTGGGCGGCCGGCAGCTTCACTGTTGGAGACGTGCCGCTGGGCTTTCTCTCTCTCCTAGCATGAATGGATGTCATCCGCACGCGCAACACATCTTTACACGCTAAGAGGGGAGGAAGTGTACGGCAGTTTTAGCAGGGTGCCGCAGAAAGGGCAGGGTTCAATTTTGCCCTTAAAAAATAGGGAAGGTGCGGCACCCTTCTAAAACAGCCTAGCTTGAACACTGAGGGACATGGCTGGGGAGGTGAGGGGATCTCGGAGTGTTACAGTGACATTACATATCTATAGAAATGATACAGGGACATGACTGGGGAGGTGAGGGGATCTGGGAATGTCACAGTAACATCATTTATATCTCTAGTAATAATACATGGATTTGACTGGGGAGTTTAGGGGATCTGGGAGCATCATAGTGACATCACTTATATCTATAATCATAATAATAATTCAGGGACATGACTGGGGGGGTGAGGGGGTCTGGAAGCAGTATAGTGACATCACTTATAGCTATAGTAATAATACAGGGACATAGCTGGGGAGGTGAGGGGGATCTGGTATTGATACAATGACATTACATATCTATAGTAAAAATATAGGGACATAACTGGTGAGGGGAGGGATCTGGGAACATCACAGTGACATCACATATCTATTAATAATACAGGGACACGACTGGGGAGGTGAGGGCATCTGGTAGCATCACTTACATCTATAGTAATAATACAGGAACATGACTGGGGAAGTGAGGGGATCTGGGAACATCACAGTGACATCACTTATATCTAGTAATAATACAGGGACACGACTGGGGAGGTGAGGGCATCTGGTAGCATCACTTACATCTATAGTAATAATACAGGAACATGACTGGGGAGGTGAGGGGATCTGGGAACATCACAGTGACATCACTTATATCTAGTAATAATACAGGGACACGACTGGGGAGGTGAGGGCATCTGGTAGCATCACTTACATCTATAGTAATAATACAGGAACATGACTGGGGAGGTGAGGGGATCTGGGAGCATCATAGTGACATCACTTATATCTATTGATAGAGTCAAATATTTACCTTTTAACATAAGCTATATACTAATACTGTATAGCCGTAATGGCCGCTAAACCATGTGCACGTGCTACGCACTTTGTACGCTTTTTGCGTACAAAGACTGCACACATGGTACGCAAGTAACGTACACACGCTGCGCTGGGTGTACGGAATACACGCAGCGAGCGTACACACAGTCAATAACCTTTTAAACCTTAAACACAGAATATGCTTATACTGTAAACCTTAGTACTGAGATACTGTAATGATGTAACACTGGTTAACCTTGTTATTAAGCAAGCCGTTTGAGCGATTGAGATGCACAGAAACCCCTAGTAATAAATGGTAAAACACACAACACTTAGTGAGGTTCCAACACCTTCTTAGAAGATTTTAGTATGTAAAAAGGGGAAAAACAGTTACAGCTTATACACTACAAGCCTAACATTAATAACTAAACCGGATAACATAAAACAAATATAAACAATAGCGAACGATCGCAAACACAAGTACACAGAGTGAGACTGAATGGCATACACAAAAGGTAACAAAGTGGCTACAGAGAACATACCATACGTGGGAATACTCGCATGCGCAACCCGGATCCAAAGCTCCGATATCAAGCAGATGATCGTTGATGAGAGAGAGTACTGGCCGGTCAGGGAACAGTGGCCTTTATATACACACCCTATAGCACAATACAATGGTCCCTACAATCTCATTGTCCATTGGACACAGGAATGTGTCTCCGCATTATAACAAAAGGTCATAGGTGGATTCGAACAGGTGGGCTGTGACTATTTCCAATTGCTTAGGTGGGAGGTATCCTCAGGATTCCCGCCGCATGGATAATGAACTGCAAATACAGTAAATGTCTGTAAACTACTTTTATACATAACTATACGCAGGAGCAAACAATCTCTTCCTAACCAACACCGGAATGTTACTAATAAAATACTCTACAGTTGGACACCAAACACCACCGTTCAACCTTTGCCTGACCCTTCATATCATGCAAAGAGGAATCCCAATGTCCACGAACCATTTACACTAAACATACTTGCAGACGTTATTAAGGGAAATATTATCTACTAAACACACTATATGAGTTAACTATGCTATAAACGAGTCGCCCGCTACAAGCTTACAAACTCTACCGTAAATACGCATATCACGCGCGTAATCGCCGGAGCGAGTTTACGCAATTTGCGGACATGTGCACGCACGGCAGACTGAATGCACGAGCAGCGGGCATGTGTATTGGGGTTAATACAAGGCATTGTGAATCACAATATTTTTCGACTTTGACAGTCCACCCTTTGGCAGTCACCAATAACTGCCACTTTCTAAACAATTCAAACAGAAAAATATATATGTCATCATGGAATACCTTATTATGATTGGGTAGAGGGAGGAGAGGAGAAGGTGGGAAAAATATGACCTAGTGAGATAGTGAAAGCATGTGTGTATGAAATCCATGTCTGAGGGATCATGTATCATCGTGCCGTACGTGTTCTAAATCAAGCTTCGAGGTATTGCGAAGTATACATTGAATCCTTCTCATCCCGTATTAAGGGTCTGTAAATGGGCTAACAAACTCTACCGAGCTCTTTTCGGCTTTAGTTCCAACAAATGGGGTGCACATTAGTTGATGATACATGAAAGGGGAGAATATGTGAGTGCTGATATATGTGCCTATATTACCTGTCGACTATGTGTGTCACTACCTGAAGATAGTAGAGATGAAGATAAGAAACGTGTTATAAATGCAGTCGTATGATTATGTATGTGGTCGCCGATTGGGGTCTTGTTGATGTCTTGTCTGATGTCTTGTCCGGATTGTCGTATCTTTACTGTAGCTTTGCGGTAATTGGCCAACAAAGCTTCTTCAAGTGTCCATAAAAAGAATTACAGTCTCTAAAAGCTCATTAGGTGTCTGTGACACAGTTCATCAGTGGTCTGTATAAAAGTGTTATAATGTTAGGTTCCTGGTGCTCAGAACAAGAGAGATGTTATGAAGTGAGTCCAGAGCACCAGGACGTAATGCTGGGAAAGGGGAATGGAAAGGGAACAGCCCCCGGCGCCCTATCTCCGTTGTCTCGCCCGTGCGGTCAGCACACTCTTGCGAGACTATGGTTGCTTGAGCCCATGGCAGCCGCATTTGAAGGGCGGATTACGTCTGCCCAACTTCGATGCCCCCTCAGGTCTTAAAGAGAGACAAAGAGTGTACCGAGACAGTGTGATAACAAGGGGCCCTTTAACTGAAACAACCAAGGCCAGGGGCTACTAACTAGCCTAAAACTAAATGTATGTGCGGCTTGCCGCCAAAGGAAAAGAATAACAAAGGAAATGCTGACCACACACCGACACAATACTTTTGTGTACCGGCGGTGACAGCATAAGCAGAACCCTCTGCAAAACACCAGTGACAGAAATAATAACGGAATACAGCGGCCTGGGCCGACGGACGCGGCACAGCCGCTACTCACGGAACCGGTACGAATACTGGCAAACGGACAGGAACCTCCAATGCTGCCGACACAAATTCTGAGAACTGGAGGACAGGGAGAATCCCAAACGACAGACCGGTGGACACCAAGAAGCCAGAAACTTGACCAGGCACAGCAAAGCCACTGGACTTCAGGACAGGAACACTTAACGGCAGGACACGGGATCAGACACAGGAATCAACACAGGGACTGACACAGGAATTCAGGGACTGGTAGGAACAAGCTCAGAACTCAAGCAGACTGGAAACTTAGAAATATCACCAGCATCTGCGAACTGCACTGAGCCAGCATATAACAGAGAGACCTAATTAATAATCTCATGCAGCTGCCCTGTTGCATGACTCCAAACTGACAAGATGCAATTAGCAGCCAGGTGAGGCTGAACACATGGGAACAAGCTGCAATTACACAGACTCACCAGCGGCAGCAACCAAGAGTATTCTAAAACAGAGCAACGGGAAATCCTGGCCTGTAAGACAACTTATAAACATAAAATACATAACTGACATGCAAAACAGGAATGAGCCACAGCCGTGGCTCATAACAAAAAGGTCATCAAATTCTTCTTCCAGGTGGATTACTTGGTACCTCTGAGAAAATCAAAGGAGAAACGGGTGAAAGAAACAGTCCTTGGAATCATATCTTATCACAACATTGTCTCAATCGTTGGGTCATAAATTTACTTCAGGCAACACTTTTCCAATGTAACACAATCCCTCTGAGTTTGGGGCAAGGAACCTATACGCCTTTCTCCCACATATGAAATATGCATCCTTGGGGAGAACATATGGGACAGAATATGACATAACCATATTACAAATTTTCCAGGTAAAAAAATCCTATCCCTAATTCTCTCATCTGTCTAGTACACGTATCCGGTTGTATGATATATGCACAGTATCCTGGTGATACTTCTCCAACTCGCATGGTCCTACTTCCTAGAGTGTACCTATACCGGATATATTTTCCACCGTCGGCCATTTGGCGTATAAGTTCTGAGTCTATGGGCATTCTGTCGGCTCTATGTAAAAATGTCATGGTTTGGTTGTTCCATGACACTTCCCAATTTCCCGGCTTTCGGGGATTGGAAATGTTAAAACATATTAGGGACCTATCTACATGGTATTGGTGGAGCTTCAAACTAGGGGGACTAGAAATATTAAATCTCTTGTCCACTGGTCTCCCACCCTTTAACTCAAGTACCTCATCTACCGTTAAAGGATATGGCACTAGTCCTGACTTTCTATGACCTTGAGGTAATTGTGAGCACACCCAACAGTCTGTCTGATTTAACACTTTACCCACCAATGAGTGATAGTCATTCAATGGATGCCGGTCCATGTTGATATTAAAACTGGACTGACATTGCTTGATGCAAACGTCCTCAACTATATTTTTACAATTCCTACAGATGCCGTTCTCTTCAGCTAACAATCCTTCACAATGTCTATTAATGTCATGGCTACTAGATCGTTTTCTGATACTCACCTTTGCTCGGTGATTGTGTTGCTCTTGGAATCTTACAAATCCATCCTGATCATCAGAACCCATTCCAGATCCTTTCTCGACCTTACTGGTACTCTCACCGAAACAGACTGCTCTGGCCAACAACAGGGTCAACAGGAAAACACAGACTGCAGTCTCTTGGGGGCGAGTCCATCTTACAGGAGGTGAAAGAGAAAGTTGTAATGGGGGTACAGAAAATAATTGAAGGGAAAGAAAAATGTTACGATAATTTGTCCTCTGGTCTTATTGTTCTTCTTGCTCAAATGTCATCTCAAAGGTGCTGTCTCTCACTCTTCCCAAAATGAACACTCCGGTGATACAATATTCTTTCCGAATCAGCGATCTTTCTGTAAGGCGCATAAATCTTGCATTACCATTTGTCTAACTGATGTGTGACATACTATCCGTAAAACATGAAAGAACAAACAGAGAGAGAGAGAATAGGAAAGGAAAACATTGTCAGATTCATCAACAGGCTGTCGCATCAACATGTCCACCGGTATCTCTGCACAGTCTCCCCACCAGTATCTCCACTCTCCACCCTTTGCGTCTGGCCAAACACAACGATGCTGGTAAGATATACTGGGGTTGGGTAGACCTCTGAAAAAGACCAAGTAGTCATGTGACGTTTGAGTTCTGTTGGTGAACGTTGGAGATGAGAAGAAAACATTTAAAGATAAATTACAAAGTTTACCCGGCTGTCCCTGTGTCTACAAGGAACTGACCTCCCAATTGCATTGACTGTAACCTCAGGCTTACTATCAAGGCTAATGATCAACTTTACTGGCTGCACATTACAGGTGCGGCCCAAAATTCTTCATATGTGATCCCTGATTATAATTTCGTGTGTCATAACTTGGCTCGTGTTCTTGTCTAGGGGGTCTGACTTTATGTGGGCTGTTACAGTTGCTTGCATAATGCCCTTCTCTTTTACAAAGATAACAAACCCTTGGCTTCCTCCATGTGCCAGTGTCCTGGGGTTTTGGTCAATTTGATGCCTCCTCTAGTGCTTGGATGCTCATCACCATCAACCGCTCTCCCTGTGCTTCCCTGGTTCTTCGGATATTATGGTCATGTTGTTGTCTAAGGGGTTGATATACCTGGTATGTGTCTTTAAACATACAATTTCGTGCATAATGACCTTTCCTCTTGCAACTATAACATCTTATCACATTCGACTTACCCACAGGGGTCTGGGGCTTAGACTGAGGTAGTTTACTTATTGTCACCAGCTTACCCCCTTGTGACTCCCTGTGCTTGCTGATATTCCGTTCGTGCCCAACAGCGGACTTTCTTAATGCAGCCACCGAGATACTTCTCCAGTTAGGTTGAGTGGTCTGTATCCTTGTTCTCAACACTTTTGTTAAACCTTTCATTAATACATAAACCGCTACTTCTCTATGATGTATATTTATCTCAATGTCTACGATCCCAGTGTATCTAGCCATTACCTGCAGTGCTCGATTGAAATAATTAGAAGCAATTTCACCTTCTTTTTGTCTTATGGAGAAGATTTCGTTCCACTTGACAACAGCTGGGAAATATACTCCTAATTGAATGTTGATCTGTTTAACATTTTCCTGATTGTATTCCTCAGTAAGAGGTACCTCTGCGTCTAACTTACAATCAGTAATGAATTTCGCAGGGTCAGTATTGGAGGGCAAACATGCCCTCAGCACTGTCCGCCAATCTTTATTGGTGGGTTCTGTGGAGTTTCATAGTTCTTTAATAAACCTCTGACATGCGGCTAGATCTCTCCTGGGATCAGGAAATTCAGACATAATTGTCCTTAATTCTGTCCGGAACCAGGGGCGGTGCATTGCACTGTTCTTGGCGGGAGTGATTGCCAGAGCGTCAGTCTGTCCATTTGGGATTGCAATCACCCTGACAGGATTAAGTTCAACAACATCATCTGGTGTTGGCTCTACAATATGAGGTGTATTTGTCTGTGCATGATATACAATACCGTACTTACCTGCGGACACGACCTCACCTGACCCTCCGTAAGGGGGTTTGACTACTGCCTTTACCGATTGGGCCGTGCCCACCTGGGTGTCTCGTATGATGGCTGCTGGAAAAGGTGCCGACATCGTGCTGGGCTCACTTTCTTGCTTGTAATCCTTGGGGAAGTTTAACATGAGTGCAGCTTGCACGGGTTAGAATTTGTACATTTATCAGTTTTCCTTCTATCATTATTACATTTATTACATTTACTCTTATCATTATTAATACAGTTACTAAGTGCACAATTATCATCATATCGCAGTATGCCATTCTCTGTAGCCATTGCTTCTCCAGTTGCCATATGTTTCCTGCTAAAGTGAGAACAAGCTGTGTAAGATAATCTTCCTTGTATCTCACCTTCCTGTTGTCATAAATGTAAACAATTATAATGTCTATTCCGTTGCTTCCCGGATTTTATGAGACCTATCCTTCTCCTTAAATTTTGCAAAACCTCAGGATTAAAATTGCCCACCCTGGGAAACTTATCCCCATCGTTCACAGTCATACGTTCCCACTCATTGCATAAAACCTCTGCGTGTGATCCATATTTTTCACACATTATGTAGCTCGCCGACCCAACTGGTCGTGGTACTAAGTCATCCTGAACCTTGGTTGATCGTCCCTCACTTGAGCAACTGGCCCCCATTATTTGCAGGTATTGCCTTCTCAGCGAATGCCCACAAAAAAACAAATTGCCCGACGTAAGGCGACGGTGAAAGTTCAACGAGTGCCTTCACTCACTCTCGCCCACGTTGACCAATACACACAGAAACTGCTTTAGCGCTGGCGTACTCAACTTAGGCCCCTATGTAACCTGTATTTACTAGGGCGTGTGTGAGTAGGTTACCCTCCCCAGTAAGTTTCGGTTGTTGGAGAATTCCTGAGTGATCAACGAACCTCCCTTTAAAATAAAAAAAAACCTACACAAATCACGTTAGAATGTACAAATAGCGTTTATGATCCAACAAAACTGAATGGGTATCAAGGTAACAAACTAATGCACACAATTACATGCGGTACAGTCGCACTGTGTATAAATAACTATTATTTATACGCCTTACGACCAACGGAATCGGTTGCGAAACCTTCAGCCGGAGCTTATTCTCAACACGGGCCTATATGGGTTTTGCGCCAACCTCTCTGTGGGTTGCGCCCACTACCTCTGACCTTTCTTAAGTCAGGGTCTTCAAACTTTAGCGACCTTCTGGTCTGCTGTAATACTAACTTGCTCCTTTTACCTTATTTCACTGTTAACATGAGATGCCTCCCACGCCACCACGTGATATCACTTCACGAGTGTACTTCTACGAAATCTCGAATTGTCTCAAGATTCACCCAAAGAAAAATTAACTTGCATACACACGCTTCTTTCACTTCAAATATACTTTTGATTTTTCTGTACAGAAAATTTCTTTCATTCAGGTAACACAGGTTAATCCCAGAGGAGATGCAGCCAGAGAAGGATCTAGTTTTAGGAAACTGAAAGAAATTGTGCTATTATCTCGAGGCTTCCGTATGGCCTTACTAAAACAATGTTATCGTGTGATTTGTATCTAGTGGGCGTATCTGTACGCACGTTGCGTAAACACGCCACTTGTGTAGGCCTTTGCGTCGCGTACGCTTGACTCGCACTCTGTGAGAGACACGTGTACACAGGCCGGATACGTCCGCAGTAACACAAATAACACTCTTCTATAAATGTAAACAATGTTTAACTATAATCGCTTACCAAACACCACACAGATTCCACTGTATCAACCTTTAACTAGGCCAGGCTGTGTGCGTGTTTTACAATTACTCCCTTTAAGTATTAATCTTACTTTTAACTAAAATAGCATCATATTTTTCTCAGTACGTAATCAATAATAAATGGCAAACAGGAAGGTAGATAGGTAAAAATACACAGATACAATACAATTTTAAATGAATCTAATAATCAATGCTTCCAATAGTATGTTTCACATTGTATAGCTATCTTGTAGAACATACATTGATATGAACACACACATAATTATAATATTACATCTATGTACTAATCACTGGTCTCCCGAGACCCATTCACTTATTCAGTGCTTCTAATTTGCATATGAATATGCTTTTAACTGTCTGTGAAGGTGATTCTCTTCACTGCTAGGAAAAAAAAAACAGTTACACAGGTTAATTTGCATTTCAATGGCCCATCTCACAACAAGCAGTTCAACAGAATCTTAGAGGTAAGGAGAGGGGGAAAAAAAACAAAAACTTTGTTTCTCTGTGTGTCGTTCCTAAATCAAATATTCATTTTATTATTAACTTTCATTAAACCCCATCTAAACTATTTATAATTGATTATGACATGGGTTAAACAAATGCATTGGAAACTCGTAAATGGTGATTTCTTTTTGACAAAGGACGGCTGATTATTTCTGAGTCAACTGAAAATCGGCTATTTAGAAAAAACATTTTTTTTACCTTCCCAAAATGGCCGCTGCTCCTCCCCCTTCCACATCCATTAGAGTTACACAAAATGGAGGACAGACCATGCGGCTTCTTTTGTCACAAAGAAAATCACCATGCAAGCACCTGAAGTTATTTTAGGCCTGGGTTAAAAATAAAACTATCAAGCTATGCAGAGCGATTAAAAATACTTTTAAACCTATTTAAACAGATAAGCAATCCAATCTGAATCAAATACGATATGACTCATTTGAACCTTGTTTTGCAACAATATGGTCAGATATGCAGAGTACAGGTGTGTGCGTGTGTTACATGTGTTGCGTGTGCAGTTGGCACCAAATAGAAATTAAAACCAGATTTAAAAAGACAATAGCTTAACGTGCTTACCTTCCTCGGATCCCACCAGCATCCCTACAAACCAAGCGAAGCAGACGCTTATCTGATCAGCACTACCGTATCCCCAACCTTTACTGATAGATAAAGTCTGCCTTAACCTGCTAGGCTGTGGGTATGAGGAAATCCCAGAACTAGCCCTCAATTGATAGAGTCAAATATTTACCTTTGAAAATAAGCTATGTACTAATACCGTGAAGCCGTTATGGCCGCTAAACCACGTGCACGTGCTACGCACTTTGTACGCTATTTGCATATAAAGACTTCGCACGTGGTACGCAAGTAACGTACACACGCTGTGCTGGGTGTACAGAATACACACAGCGAGCGCACACACAGTCAATAACATTTTAAACCTTAAACACAGAATATGCTTATACTGTAAACCTTAATACCGAGATACTGCAATGATGTAACACTAGTTAACCTTGTTATTAAGCAAGCTGTTTGAGCGATTGAGATGCTCAGAAACCCTTAGTAATAAATGGTGAAACACACAATACTTAGTAAGGTTCCAACAACTTCTTAGATGATTTTAGTATGAAAAAGGGGAAAAACAGTTACAGCTTATACTCTACAAACCTAACATTAATAACTAAACAGAATAACATAAAACAAATATAAACAATAGTGAACGATCGCAAACACAAGTACACAGAGAGAGAACGGATGGCATACACAAAGGGAAGAAATGACTATAGAGAAACTTACATACGTGGGGAATCTTTCGCATGCGCAATCTGGAATCTAGCCCTCAGCTATTCAGGTAGAAAGCCTTGAGTGAGAGAGAGTGAGTGCCCCAGCAATGTTGGTCCTTATATTTACAGCATACATTCACAATACAATGGTCCCTACAATCTCATTGTTCATTGGACACAGGACTATGTCTCCACATTATAGTAAAGGTCATAGGTGGGTTTAAACAGATGGGCTGTGTCCTTCTCCAACTGCTCAGGTGGGCGGTATCCTCTGGATTCCCCCCTGCATATGTAATGAATTGCAAATACAGTGAATGTCTATAAACTACTTTTAAACATAACTATACGCAGCAGTGAACAATCTCTTCCTAACCAACACTGAAATGTTACTATTAAAATACTCTTCAGTTAGATACTAAACACCACCATTCAACCTTTGTCTAACACTTCATATCATGCAAAGAGGAATCCCCATGTCCACGAACCATTTACACTATACATACTTGCAGACATTATTAAGGGGAATATTATCTACAAAACACACTATATAGGTTAAATATGTTACGATCTAGTCGCCCGCTACCAGCTCACAAACTACGCCATAAATACACATCTCCATGCGCAGGCGATGTCGGAGCGTCCCTTACGCAACCTGAGGGGATGCGTACGCACGGGGAAGTGGGTGCACAATCAGCGGGTATGTGCATTGGGGTTAGTACAAGGCATTGTGAATCATGATATTTTTCGACTTTGACACCTCCGCAAAAACCTCAAACGCAAAAAGTAACACAAGGACTAAGCGGCCTAGGCCGCAACGTGCGGCAGAAGCCGCTACTCATGAAACCGGGAGAGAACCCCAACAAACGAGAATCCCCAGATGACTGCAACAGGTTCACTTGAACAGGAAGGATTCCCAGGACCGGCTTCAGAACTCCAGGACTCAGGAGCACAGGGATCAGGATCGACCAGATACACCAGACCAGGAACAGACGTTACAAGGCAGGAACAGCATGCAGGAAGTTATCACCGGCGTCTGTGCCAGGTAGTGAGGGAGAATATAACAGGGAGCCCTCCAATAGCTGCAGCGAAGCTTAATTAGTAATGTTGTGCAGCTGCCCTGCTGCACGACCAGAGCTAACACGTGTATTGATTGATAGGAAGCAATGGGGAACGCGGTTCATCAGTGGCGTCCCCGTTGCTAAGGGTCCGACGGCTAAGCGCGCACGGCATCCCAGCATTGCCAGGGACCCGGCGGCTCAGTGTGCATGGCGTCCTGGCGTTGCTAGGCGCCGGGCAGGGAGGGAGGTACGGCGGCCGTGAACATCGCTCAGAAGCAGACTGAGCTGCGCCGTGGACAGCGGCACCTAACAGTACCCCCTACCCTTGAGGAGGGGTTAAAGAACCCCTAAAGCCGGGTTTCTGAGGAAATTCCTGGAAGAATAATCTCTTAAGTTTAGGGGCATGTAGATCCTTATCCAGGACCCAAGACTTTTCTTCTGGGCCATAGCCTTTCCAGTGAACCAAAAAATAAAGCCGGCCCCGAGAAACTTTGGAACCTAAAACCTTCTCCACCAAGAACTCTTGTTGCCCCTGAACATCCACCGGAGGTCTACCCTGGGAAGTCTTCCGAGGGAATCTCCTGGAAGAAAAATACTGCTTCAGAAGGGAACAGTGAAAAGTATGGCCAATTTTGAGTGATTTAGGCAAGCGTAGCCGAAAAGCAACTGGGTTGACCTTCTTAATGATAAGGAACAGTCCAATAAATTTGGGTCCCAATCTAGTCGAGGGTTGTCGGAGCTTGATATTGCGGGTTGACAACCACACCTTATCTCCCACCTTAAAAGTGCAGAACCTATCAGAAATTATTTTTTCTCGGAAGGCAGCCTTCTTAAGGGCAAGGTGCACCTTTTTCCAAATCATTCTGAGACGGGAAGTTAAGGTTAATGAGGAGACTGGAAAATGAGGGTAAAAAGAATTGGCTCTAGGATGAAAGCCCAAGACCGAAAAGAATGGGGACTCCTTGGTGGAAGAATTACAAGAGTTATTATAGGCAAACTCGGCCAAAGGAAGAAATTCAGACCAATCATTCTGAAGTTTGGCTGAATATAGCCGTAAATACCATTTTAAAGATTGATTAACACGTTCAGTTTGTCCGTTAGACTGTGGATGGTACCCAGATGTTAAAGAGAGTTTCATATTTAATGAGGCACAAAAACGTTTCCAGAAATGGGCGATGAATTGCGGTGCCCGATCAGAGACAATATCCCTGGGTAAACCATGGAGCCTGAACACATGGCGGAGAAATAAAATTGCCAACCCTTGAGCAGAGGGTAATCGGGGAAGAGCAATGAAGTGGGCCATCTTACTAAAACGGTCTACTACCACCCAAATAACTCGAAATCCAGCTGAAAGAGGAAGGCCCACACGAAATCCATGGATATATGTGACCATGGCCTGAGAGGAACGGCTAAAGGTATGAGTTGCCCGACCGGCAACGATCGAGATACCTTGTACTGAGCACAAACCTGACAGGAACTGACAAATTCCCTTACATCTTTAGAAGATTAGGCCACCACACTGAGCGAGAGATTAACTCCAAGGTCTTAGTGATACCCGGATGACCAGAAACCTTATTATCATGAAACTCAGCTAGAACAGTGCCTCTCAGAAATTCAGGGACAAAGAGACGATCAGCAGGAGTAAGTTTAGGACCCTGCAGTTGAAGCTGGACTAACTGAGTAAAAAAATCCTGTGTGAGGCCTGCCCGGATGTATTGATTGATAGGAAGCAACGGGGAACGCGGTGGCGTCCCCGTTGCTAAGGGTCCGGCAGGTAAGCGCGCACGGCGTCCCAGCGTTGCCAGGGACCCGGCGGCTCAGCGCGCACGGCGTCCTGGCGTTGCTAGGCGGCAGGCAGGGAGGGAGGTGCAGCGGCCATGAGCGTTGCTCGGAAGCAGACCGAGCGGCGCCGTGGACTGCGGCACCTAACAGGTATTCCTTCTTCTCTATAAGGCCTAGGCTATTCAAGCCATGGTACGGTTGGTCCACCGGACATGTCAGGTCCCCCATAACAATTCAAAATGGATTAATGATCGCGCACACCTGCAGTGCGGCCCTTGTGATAAAAAGACCCTTCACCGGTCTATATCAGAACATAAAACAATATATCACAAATGCAGCAAACAGGACATTGGAGCAAACAGGAAGGACATTTGTCCGAAAAGCTTCAGGCGTGGTGACTGACTGATCAGGGATCGTACAGCTGGTTGAATACCCGGTGGTGTGACCGTTCTGGACAACTGCATACATATAGGACGGTAACTGCATATGTGACGATCCCCCATCCACCATAGTGGTTACACCCCTTTGTTATCTGTGTTCTTGTGAGTGCAATGCAATAAATATTGTTCCCCTTTTACATCTGGTTGTATTGCTCTATGTCCCTCTCTTTCTGCTTGAGATATTGAACGATGGAATGGGAGAATACTGGAAATGTACAACTACTGGACTGCATTGAAGCCTAGATGGGGTGATACACAGTATACTGGATATGTACAAAACTCACCTCAATGTGAGGACGTTTCCTATTTGTGTCTGCGCTATTTGTGATATATTGTCATTTTATGGTCTCCAGTCATCTTTGCATCCGCCTCCGCGGCCAGGTGGTCACATCCTACGAGGCGATTTCAGTATGGCTCCTTCTCTCCCGGACATTCCAGTTGGATCTCCGACTGGCCCGGGTCACACCTGCACATGCCTCAAATAATACGCCTAGCTCCTCAGACACGACTGTCTCTGTGGTGGTGGTGACACCACTTCTGCTAGAGTAAGGATGGAGGACCTTTGGCCCTCCAGCTGTTGTTGAACTACACATCCCAGCATGTCCTACTACGGTTTTGCTCTTTGGCCATGCTAAAAGTATTGCAAGATATGCTGGGATGTATAGTTCAACAACAGCTGGAGGGCCAATGGTTCCCCATCCCTCTGCTAGAGGGTCGCTCCTTTAACATTGAACTGGGTGCTTCTGCCCATTGATACAAGTCTCAGGGTCTTGGGTTTGGTAACACAGGGCTCTCAGTTCCAGGGTCACTGGCCCAGATCAAAAACCACACTCCAGATATACATATTGCAACTGAGGGTGATATTCAACGCACCAGAGCAGGCGTTTCCCGGGCTACAGGGTCGGCATGTTCAAAGTTCAGTCAGACAATGCCACGGCCGTGGCATACGTCAACCGTCGGGGCGGAACAAAAAGCAGAGCTGCTATGAGACTGGATGTCAAGATCTTCTACTGAGCAGAGAGGTACGCCGAAACTATTTTGTCTATCTTCATACCATAAGTCAACTATTAGGAGGCGAATTTCCTCTGCAGATTTACATCCGGAGGAGTGGGGGTTCCAACATTGATGGCTCAGCTAAATAGGAATCTTTAAAGATACTGTTCCAGGACAAGAGCCCCAGAGGCAATATCGGTGGATACCCTGATGACTCCCTGAACTTTTCAGAGAGTCTACCAGTTTCCTCTTCTTTCATGAGCGAAGACGGGGAGAGTTCTGGTAATCCTCATGGTTCCAGATGGCCTCGCAGGCCGTGCTACACAATCCTTCACTCCTTTTGGTCAACAACCCCTGCTCTTTACCACTTCAAGAGGACCTGCTTCAGTAGGATCTTTTCTTTTATCCGGTCTTATAGTGGCAACGTTTGATGAAGTAGCTGTTGGAAAGACAGTACTAGCTAAAAGCAGATAACCCCATAAGTAAGGTGACTACTTCCAGAGTAATAGGTCATAGGTTCTAGTCCTGGGCATGTCACTTAAAGAAGTGTATACCTACGATGACGATTCCCACTATAATCAGTGCCAGGAAGGAGGTCACTTCTAAACACTACTATAGCGATTGGAAGCGGTATGTCATTTGATGTACAGATGTAGCCATGCTCCATCCACTAGACGGAGACGCGCCCCACTAGACAGAGACGCGCCCCATTCACTAGACAGAGACGCGCCCCATTCACTGGATTGCCTGGTCACGCCAGGAGTGTACGCCTGCGATGGAGCTGCCTCAGATGAGAGTGTCTCCATCTGTAAATAGAGCCAGTATCCGCCTCCTGCTTTTCGGTTGGTGACGTATTTTTAAATTCCTGCAGGCAGGGTTAGATGCGTCCTTGCGACTAGATTCACTTAACGTACAGGTTTCACCCCAGACGTCAGACATTCCTGCAGGGGATTCTACACCTCCAGCCTCCATTCATTTCTCCAACCGCACCTTGTGTGTCTTTCTGCTGTTCTTCTCCAGTCTTCAAATTTGGAAATGTTGGAGACTACGGATTTCACATATCTCACCTGGAAGACCGTTACTCTTCTGGCTTGGCATCTGCTAGGAGATTGTCAGGTTTGAGTGAGTTGTCGTCCAAGCCTCCATATCTCATCATCTTTCATGCTGACAGGGCCAAAGATGGTGCTTGTTCTTAGAGTTACGTCATCAGTTTAGCGGACACTATATGTGGTGCGGGCTCTTCGCATCAATGTGGAGAAGATGGCCACTATTAAAGATTCGGCCTCCTTCTTCGTTCTGTATGCTGCTAACAAGTTAGGCTGGCCAGCTTCCAAGCGGGCTTCTTGACATCATCTGACGCTCTGTTTGGTCTTGCAGGGGTCACAGCACACTCCCACCCGTGATGGGAGCTCTGGGACGTCCCCACTGTAAACTGCACCCCAGCATCCCCTATGGATGTAAGAGAAAATGAGCTTTTGATACTTACCGATAAATCATTTTCTCGGAGTCCATATGGGATACTGGGTGCGCACCCTGTACTGTTCTTTCTGCACGACTGTTCATGTTGTGTGTTGGTTCTCTGCCGGCTGTTACACTTTGCTTCCAGTTTTGTTCTGGTTCTATTCCAGTTTTCTCTAGTATGTTCTATTATATATTCTATATCTTCTATTCTCCAGTTATGTTCCGTCTCTCTACGGGAACAGTTATCTTAACTGGCCTAATGGGGAGGGGCATAGAGGGGAGGAGCTAGCACACACAGACTAAAAAAAATATTGTGCATCGGCTCCATGGACCATGTTTATACCCCACTGTAAACTGCACCCCAGTATCCCCTATGGACTCTGAGAAAAGGATTTATCGGTAAGTACCAAAATCCCATTTTACCATGTTACATGTGTAATCTGTGTTGTGTATATTTATTCATAGGCACACCAGCTGTCTTTATTGCAATTCACATTTTCTGTATTCTCTCTGAATCACTGAGGATGGACCCAAACAAGAGTCACAAGACTAAGAGGATAATCAAAATCACCCTGAAGATCATTTACCTGCTGACTGGGGAGGTGAGGGGATCTGGGAGTGTCACCGTGACATCACTTATATCTATAGTAATAATACAGGTACAAGGCTGGGGAGGTGAGGGGATCTGGGAGCGTCACAGTGACGTCACTTATATCTATAATAATAATACAGGGACATGACTGGGGGGGTGAGGGGATCTGGGAGCGTCACAGTGACATAACATCTATAGTAATAATACAGGATCATGACTGGGGAGGTGGGGGGATCTGGGAATGTCACAGTGACGTCACATATCTATAGTAATAATACATGGACATGACTGGGGAGGTGAGGGGATCTGGGAGTGTCACAGTGACGTCACTTATATCTATAGTAATAATACAGGTACAAGGCTGGGGAGGTGAGGGGATCTGGGAGCGTCACAGTGACGTCACTTATATCTATAGTAATAATACAGGGACATGACTGGGGAAGTGAGGGGATCTGGGAGCGTCACAGTGACGTCACATATCTATAGTAATAATACAGGGACATGACTGGGGAGGTGAGGGGATCTGGGAGCGTCACAGTGACATAACATCTATAGTAATAATACAGGATCATGACTGGGGAGGTGGGGGGATCTGGGAATGTCACAGTGACGTCACATATCTATAGTAATAATACAGGGACATGACTGGGGAGGTGGGGGATCTGGGAGTGTCACAGTGACGTCACTTATATCTATAGTAATAATACAGGTACAAGGCTGGGGAGGTGAGGGGATCTGGGAGCGTCACAGTGACGTCACTTATATCTATAGTAATAATACAGGGACATGACTGGGGAGGTGAGGGGATCTGGGAGTGTCACAGTGACGTCACTTATATCTATAGTAATAATACAGGGACATGACTGGGGAGGTGGGGGATCTGGGAGTGTCACAGTGACGTCACTTATATCTATAGTAATAATACAGGGACATGACTGGGGAGGTGAGGGGATCTAGGAGTATTACACTGACGTCACATATCCATAGTAATAATACAGGGACAAGACTGGGGAGGTGAGGGGATCTGGGAGTGTCACAGTGACATCACTTATATCTATAGTAATAATACAGAGACATGACTGGGGAGGTGAGGGGGTCTGGGAGTGTATACATTGGTATTTGATGTTTCCCTCGTTACACAGGATTACACAGTAGTGAAGACATCCAATGAGTGTAAGACACCCAGCAGCTGTACCCTTGTGTCAGACGGACTGAGCAGGACTCAGAGCCCCATCACGGTGCTTCCTCCTCACTCACTGATACATGAGAGACACAATGACCAGAAGATCCTGGAACTCACCAACAAGATCATTCAGCTGCTGACTGGAGAGGTGACTGCTGGGAATGGGGCATTATACAGTAACACCAGGGGATGTGTCTGGGTGATGACTGGAGAGGTGACTGCTGGGAATGGGACATTATACAGTAACACCAGGGGATGTGTCTGGGTGATGACTGGAGAGGTGACTGCTGGGAATGGGGCATTATACAGTAACACTAGGGGATGTGTCTGGGTGATGACTGGAGAGGTGGCTGCCGGGAATGAGACATTATACAGTAACTCCAGGGAATGCGTCTGAGTAATGACTGGATAGGTGACTGCTGGGAATGGGACATTATACAGTAACACCAGGGGATGTGTCTGGGTGATGACTGGAGAGGTGGCTGCTGGGAATGGGGCATTATACAGTAACACCAGGGACGTGTCTGGGTGATGACTGGAGAGGTGACTGCTGGGAATGGGACATTATACAGTAACAGCAGGGGATGTGTCTGTGTGATGACTGGAGAGGTGACTGGTGGGAATGGGGCATTATACAGTAACACCAGGGGATGTGTCTGGGTGATAACTGGAGAGGTGACTGCTGGGAATGGGGCATTATACAGTAACACCAGGGACGTGTCTGTGTGATGGCTGGAGAGGTGACTGCTGGGAATGGGGCATTATACAGTAACACCAGGGACGTGTCTGGGTGATGACTGGAGAGGTGACTGCCGGGAATGGGGCATTATACAGTAACACCAGGGACGTGTCTGGGTGATGACTGGAGAGGTGACTGCTGGGAATGGGACATTATACAGTAACACCAGGGGATGTGTCTGGGTGATGACTGGAGAGGTGACTGCTGGGAATGGGACATTATACAGTAACACCAGGGGATGTGTCTGGGTGATGACTGGAAAGGTGACTGCTGGGAATGGGCCATTATACAGTAACACCAGGGGACGTGTCTGGGTGACGACTGCAGAGGTGACTGCCGGGAATGAGACATTATACAGTAACTCCAGGGGACGTGTCTGGGTGATGACTGGAGAGGTGACTGCTGGTAATGGGACATTATACAGTAACACCAGGGGACGTGTCTGGGTGATGACTGGAGAGGTGACTGCTGGGAATGGGGCATTATACAGTAACACCAGGGGATGCTTCTGGGTGATGACTGGAGAGGTGACTGCTGGGAATGGGACATTATACAGTAACACCAGGGGACGTGTCTGAGTGATGACTGGAGGGGTGACTGCTGGGAATGGTACATTATACAGTAACACCAGGGGATGTGTCTGGGTGATGACTGTATCACTCTGTGTCATTATGTCACTGTCTATGTCTCCATGCAGGAGGGGGAGTATATAGAGGAACACAGGGGTCTGTACAAGGACGTGATGATGGAGAATCACCGTCCCCTCACATCACTGGGTAAGAGGAGACTGTCATGTATTGTACAGGGGAGAGCAGGTATGGGGGCCCCTATATACACACATCATCTGATAATCACATATATACACTGTACTCAGTCACTGTGTGTCTCCTACAGATGGGCCCAGTAACAGAGATACCCCAGAGAGATGTCCCCGTCCTCTGTATTCCCAGGACTGTACAGGGGAGAATCACAGGATCCGAAAGGAGGATCAGGTTGGTGGGATTTAGGGTCTCGCCCACATCCCAGCATGCTCTGCAACAGTTTTAGCATGACCAAATTATATACTATTTCACCTCCGCTTCTTTTGACTCTATGTAAGTGTCATTATGTATCGTTTTTTGGGGTTATCTAGGTAGAAGGTCTGTCAGATATAAAGGCAGAAGATATAGAGGGAGAAGAAGAGACGTATGTGACTGATATAAAGGCAGAAGATATAGAGGGAGAAGAAGAGACGTATGTGACTGATATGAAGGCAGAAGATACAGAGGGAGAAGAAGAGACGTATGTGAGGGGAGATCAGCAGTGTATGGAGGAGGAGATCCCTACAGATATCAGCACAGGTGAGTAATAACCACTTATTACAGGAAAGAGTCATATATTCTCCTTGCTCAGTCACTACAACAATCTCTTATCCTACACCCTCCTCTGTTAGTAAAAACTAATGAGGAATATGTATTTTCTCTAACGTCCTAAGTGGATGCTGGGACTCCGTAAGGACCATGGGGAATAGCGGCTCCGCAGGAGACAGGGCACAAAATAAAAGCTTGAGTATCAGGTGGTGTGCACTGGCTCCTCCCCCTATGACCCTCCTCCAAGCCAGTTAGATTTTTGTGCCCGGCCGAGAAGGGTGCAATCTAGGTGGCTCTCCTGAGCTGCTTAGAATAAAAGTTTAGTTAGGTTTTTTTATTTTCAGTGAGTCCTGCTGGCAACAGGCTCACTGCACCGTGGGACTAAGGGGAGAAGAAGCGAACTCACCTGAGTGCAGAGTGGATTGGGCTTCTTAGGCTACTGGACGTTAGCTCCAGAGGGACGATCACAGGTTCAGCCTGGATGGGTCACCGGAGCCGCGCCGCCGTCCCCCTTACAGAGCCAGAAGAGACGAAGAGGTCCGGTGAAAGCGGCGGCAGAAGACATCCTGTCTTCAAGACTAAGGTAGCGCACAGCACCGCAGCTGTGCGCCATTGCTCTCAGCACACTTCACACTCCGGTCACTGAGGGTGCAGGGCGCTGGGGGGGGAGCGCCCTGAGACGCAATATAACTCAAATACCTTAGCTGGCTAAAGGAATACATCACATATAGCTCCAGGGCTATATGGATGTATTTTTTCCCCTGCCATTTTACGCAGAAAAAGCGGGAGATGAGGACGTCGTGAAGGGGCGGGGCCTATCTCCTCAGCACACTGGCGCCATTTTTCCCTCACAGCTCCGCTGGAAGGACGGCTCCCTGACTCTCCCCTGCAGTCCTGCTTCTGATTCAGGGTAAAAAAGAGAAGGGGGGGCATTTTGGCAGCAGATAATAACAAAACAGCAGCTAGAAGGGATTAACACTTATATGGGTCTGGGACTCAGGGTCGACAGCACAAAGGTCGACACACTTTAGGTCGACACCAATTGGTCGACACACATTAGGTCGACAGGGCCAAAAGGTCGACAGGGTCAAAAGGTCGACAGGAACAAGGTCGACATGGAAAAAGGTCGACATGAGTTTTTTATGTTTTTTTGGTGTCGTTTTCTTCGTAGAGTGACCGGGAACCCGAAATAGTGCACCGTGTCCCCTCGCATGGCTCGCTTCGCTCGCCATGCTTCGGGCATGGTGCCTTCGCTCCGCTACCGCTTCGCTCGGCACACTTTACCGTTCCAATCGTAGTCCACGTGGATCGTTAAGTATGAAAAGGTTCAAAAAAAGAAAAAAATCATGAAAAACTCATGTCGACCTTTTTCCATGTCGACCTTATTCCTGTCGACCTTTTGACCCTGTCGACCTTTTGACCCTGTCGACCTAATGTGTGTCGACCAATTGGCGTCGACCTAAAGTGTGTCGACCTTTGTGCTGTCGACCTGGAGTCCGGATACCCACTTATATAAGGTTATCCCTGTATATATATAGCGCTGGGTGTGTGCTGGCAGACTTTCCCTCTGTCTCTCCAAAGGGCTAAGTAGGGTCCTGTCCTCTATCAGAGCATTCCCGGTGTGTGTGCTGTGTGTCGGTACGCGTGTGTCGACATGTATGAGGAGGAAAATGAGGTGGAGGCGGAGCAGTTGCCTGTGTTAGTGATGTCACCCCCTAGGGAGTCGACACCTGACTGGATGATTGTGTTTAAGCAATTAAGTGATAATGTCAGCAATTTGCAAAAAACTGTTGACGACATGAGAAAGCCGGCAAATCAATTAGTGCCTGTTCAGGCGTCTCAGACATCCTCAGGGGCCCTAAAACGGCCGCTACCTCAGTGGGTCGACACGGATCCAGATACAGATACTGAGTCTAGTGTCGACGGTGACGAGACAAACGTAATGTCCAGTAGGGCCACACGTTACATGATCACGGCAATGAAAGAGGCATTGAACCTTTCTGACACTACAAGTACCACAAAGGCGGGTATTATGTGGGGTGTGAAAAAACTGCCAATAGTTTTTCCTGAGTCTGATGAAATAAATGAGGTGTGTGATAAAGCGTGGGTTTCCCCCGATAAAAAACAGCTAATTTCTAATAAATTATTAGCACTATACCCTTTCCCGCCAGAGGTTAGGGCGCGGTGGGAAACACCCCCTAGGGTAGATAAGGCGCTCACACGTTTATCTAAACAAGTAGCGTTACCGTCCCCTGATACGGCCACCCTCAAAGAACCAGCTGATAGGAGGCTGGAAAATATCCTGAAAAGTATATACACACATACTGGTGTTATACTGCGACCAGCAATCGCATCAGCCTGGATGTGCAGTGCTGGAGTCGCATGGGCGGATTCCCTGACTGAGAATATTGATACCCTGGATAGGGACAATATTTTGTTAACTATAGAACATTTAAAGGATGCATTGCTATATATGCGTGATGCACAGAGGGATATTTGCACCCTGGCATCAAGAGTAAGCGCAATGTCCATCTCTGCCAGAAGAGCATTATGGACCCGACAGTGGTCAGGGGACGCAGATTCCAAACGGCACATGGAAGTATTGCCGTATAAGGGGGAGGAGTTATTTGGGGCTGGTCTAACAGACCTGGTGGCCACGGCAACGGCTGGAAAATCCACCTTTTTACCCCAGGTTACTTCACATCAGCAGAAAAAGACACAGTCTTTTCAAACTCAGTCCTTTCGTTCCCATAAGTACAAGCGAGCAAAAGGCCACTCTTTTCTGCCCAAGGGCAGAGGAAGAGGAAAAAGACTGCACCATGCAGCCGCTTCCCAGGAGCAGAAGCCCTCCCCTGCTTCTGCCAAGTCTTCAGCATGACGTTGGGGCTTTACAAGCAGACTCAGACACGGTGGGGGCCCGTCTCAAGAATTTCAACGCGCAGTGGGCTCACTCGCAAGTGGATCCCTGGATTCTACAGGTAGTATCACAGGGGTACAAACTGGAATTCGAGGCGTTTCCTCCTCATCGGTTCCTGAAGTCTGCTTTACCAAAGTCTCCCTCCGACAGGGAGGCAGTTCTGGAAGCCATTCACAAGCTGTACTCCCAGCAGGTGATAATCAAGGTACCCCTCTTACAACAGGGGAAGGGGTATTATTCCACACTATTTGTGGTACCGAAGCCGGACGGCTCGGTGAGACCAATCTTAAATCTAAAATCTTTGAACACTTACATAAAAAGGTTCAAATTCAAGATGGAGTCACTCAGAGCGGTGATAGCGAACCTGGAAGAGGGGGACTATATGGTGTCGCTGGACATCAAAGATGCTTATCTCCACGTCCCAATATACCCTTCTCACCAAGGGTACCTCAGGTTTGTAGTACAAAACTGTCATTATCAGTTTCAGACGCTGCTGTTTGGATTGTCCACGGCGCCTCGGGTCTTTACCAAGGTAATGGCCGAAATGATGATTCTTCTACGAAGAAAAGGCATCTTAATTATCCCTTACTTGGACGATCTCCTGATAAGGGCAAGAACCAAGGAACAGTTAGAAGTCGGAGTGGCACTATCTCAGGTAGTGCTAAGTCAGCACGGATGGATTCTAAATATCCCAAAATCGCAGCTGATTCCAACGACACGTCTACTGTTCTTAGGAATGATTCTGGACACAGTCCAGAAGAAGGTGTTTCTCCCGGAGGAGAAGGCCAGGGAGTTATCCGAGCTAGTCAGGAACCTCCTAAAATCAGGACAGGTCTCAGTGCATCAGTGCACAAGGGTCCTGGGAAAAATGGTGGCTTCTTACGAAGCGATTCCATTCGGAAGATTCCATGCAAGAACGTTTCAGTGGGATCTACTGGGAAAATGGTCCGGATCGCATCTTCAGATGCATCAACGGATAACCCTGTCGCCAAGGACAAGGGTGTCTCTCCTGTGGTGGCTTCAGAGTGCTCATCTACTAGAGGGCCGCAGATTTGGCATTCAGGATTGGATCCTGGTAACCACAGATGCCAGCCTGAGAGGCTGGGGAGCAGTCACACAGGGAAGGAATTTCCAGGGCTTGTGGTCAAGCATGAAAACATCTCTTCATATAAACATTCTGGAACTAAGGGCCATTTACAATGCCTTAATTGAAACAAAACCTCTGCTTCAGGGTCAGGCGGTGTTGATCCAATCGGACAACATCACGTCAGTCGCCCACGTAAACAGACAGGGCGCCACGAGAAGCAGGAGGGCAATGGCAGAAACTGCAAGGATTCTTCGCTGGGCGGAAAATCATGTGATAGCACTGTCAGCAGTGTTCATTCCGGGAGTGGACAACTGGGAAGCAGACTTCCTCAGCAGACACGACCTTCACCCGGGAGAGTGGGGACTTCACCCAGAAGTCTTCCACCAAATTGTAAACCGTTGGGAAAAACCAAAGGTGGACATGATGGCGTCACGTCTAAACAAAAAACTGGACAGATATTGCGCCAGGTCAAGGGACCCTCAGGCAATAGCAGTGGACGCTCTGGTAACGCCGTGGGTGTACCAGTCAGTGTATGTGTTCCCTCCTCTGCCCCTCATACCAAAAGTATTGAGAATCATAAGACGGAGAGGAGTAAGAACTATACTCGTGGTTCCGGATTGGCCAAGAAGGTCTTGGTACCCAGAACTTCAAGAGATGCTCACGGACGAACCGTGGCCTCTACCTCTAAGAAAGGACCTGCTACTGCAGGGGCCTTGTCTGTTCCAAGACTTACCGCGGCTGCGTTTGACGGCATGGCGGTTGAACGCTGGATCCTGAAGGACAAGGGCATTCCAGAAGAAGTCATCCCTACTCTGGTAAAAGCCAGAAAGGAAGTAACCGCAAAACATTATCACCGCATTTGGCGTAAATATGTTGCGTGGTGTGAGGCCAAGAAGGCCCCTACAGAGGAATTTCAACTGGGTCGTTTCTTGCATTTCCTGCAAACAGGACTGTCTATGGGCCTAAAATTAGGGTCCATTAAGGTTCAAATTTCGGCCTTGTCGATATTCTTCCAGAAAGAACTGGCTTCAGTACCTGAAGTTCAGACATTTGTCAAGGGGGTACTGCATATACAGCCTCCTTTTGTGCCTCCAGTGGCACCTTGGGATCTCAATGTTGTGTTGAGATTTCTAAAATCACATTGGTTTGAACCATTGTCTACAGTAGATTTAAAATATCTCACGTGGAAGGTGTCGATGCTGTTGGCCTTGGCTTCAGCCAGGCGTGTGTCAGAATTGGCGGCTTTATCATGTAAAAGCCCTTACCTAATTTTTCATTCTGACAGGGCGGAATTGAGGACTCGTCCTCAATTTCTACCTAAGGTGGTTTCTGCATTTCACATGAACCAACCTATTGTGGTACCTGCGGCTACTAGGGACTTAGAGGACTCTAAGTTGCTGGACGTTGTCAGGGCCTTGAAAATATATGTTTCCAGGACGGCTGGAGTCAGGAAATCTGACTCGCTGTTTATCCTGTATGCACCCAACAAGCTGGGTGCTCCTGCTTCAAAGCAGACGATTGCTCGTTGGATTTGTAGTACAATTCAGCTTGCACATTCCGTGGCAGGATTGCCACAGCCAAAATCAGTAAAAGCCCATTCCACAAGGAAAGTGGGCTCATCTTGGGCGGCTGCCCGAGGGGTCTCGGCTTTACAACTTTGCCGAGCAGCTACTTGGTCAGGGGCAAACACGTTTGCAAAATTCTACAAATTTGATACCCTGGCTGAGGAGGACCTGGAGTTCTCTCACTCGGTGCTGCAGAGTCATCCGCACTCTCCCGCCCGTTTGGGAGCTTTGGTATAATCCCCATGGTCCTTATGGAGTCCCAGCATCCACTTAGGACGTTAGAGAAAATAAGATTTTACTTACCGATAAATCTATTTCTCGTAGTCCGTAGTGGATGCTGGGCGCCCATCCCTAGTGCGGATTGTCTGCAATACTTGTATATAGTTATTGTTACAAAAAAATTCGGGTTATTATTGTTGAGCCATCTTTTCAGAGGCTCCTTTGCATTTATCATACTGTTAACTGGGTTCAGATCACGAGTTGTACGGTGTGATTGGTGTGGCTGGTATGAGTCTTACCCGGGATTCAATATCCTTCCTTATTATGTACGCTCGTCCGGGCACAGTATCCTAACTGGCTTGGAGGAGGGTCATAGGGGGAGGAGCCAGTGCACACCACCTGATACTCAAGCTTTTATTTTGTGCCCTGTCTCCTGCGGAGCCGCTATTCCCCATGGTCCTTACGGAGTCCCAGCATCCACTACGGACTACGAGAAATAGATTTATCGGTAAGTAAAATCTTATTTTCTTAGAGTGAAGTCAGGAGACATCAGCCCCTATTATACTCCTGCTCTCCCCTCACATCATGTCACTGTATGTTACCAGCCCAGAGATCTGACCAGTCTCCTCCCCACACACTCTGGTGTATCTCATACATCAGGAGACATCAGCCCCTATTATACTCCTGCTCTCCCCCTCACATCATGTCACTGTGTGTTACCAGCCCAGAGATCTGACCAGTCTCCTCCCCACACTCTCTGGTGTATCTCATACATCAGGAGGCATCAGCCCCTATTATACTCCTGCTCTCCCCCTCACATCATGTCACTGTGTGTTACCAGCCCAGAGATCTGACCAGTCTCCTCCCCACACTCTCTGGTGTATCTCATACATCAGGAGCCATCAGCCCCTATTATACTCCTGCTCTCCCCCTCACATCATGTCACTGTATGTTACCAGTCCAGAGATCTGACCAGTCTCCTCTCCACACTCTCTGGTTTTTCTCTAACGTCCTAGTGGATGCTGGGACTTCCTTAAGGACCATGGGGAATAGCGGCTCCGCAGGAGACTGGGCACAAAGTAAAAGCTTTAGGACTAGCTGGTGTGCACTGGCTCCTCCCCCTATGACCCTCCTCCAAGCCTCAGTTAAGATTTTGTGCCCGGCCGAGAAGGGTGCAATCTAGGTGGCTCTCCTGAGCTGCTTAGAAGTAAAAAAAGGCATTCCAGATGAAGTCATCCCTACCCTGATCAAAGCCAGGAAGGATGTAACTGCAAAACATTATCACCGCATTTGGCGGAATTATGTTGCGTGGTGTGAGGCCAAGAAGGCCCCTACGGAGGAATTTCAACTGGGTCGGTTCCTACATTTCCTGCAAGCAGGATTGTCTATGGGCCTAAAATTGGGATCCATTAAGGTTCAGATTTCGGCCCTGTCGATCTTCTTCCAGAAAGAACTGGCTTCAGTGCCTGAAGTTCAGACGTTTGTCAAGGGGGTACTGCATATACAGCCTCCTTTTGTGCCACCAGTGGCACCTTGGGATCTCAGTGTAGTTTTGGGGTTCCTAAAATCACATTGGTTTGAACCACTCACCACTGTGGACTTAAAATATCTCATATGGAAAGTGGTAATGCTGTTAGCCCTGGCTTCTGCCAGGCGTGTCTCAGAATTGGCGGCTTTATCATATAAAAGCCCTTACCTAATTTTTCATTCAGACAGGGCAGAATTGAGGACTCGTCCTCAATTTCTCCCTAAGGTGGTTTCAGCGTTTCACATGAACCAACCTATTGTGGTACCTGCGGCTACTAGGGACTTGGAGGACTCCAAGTTGCTGGACGTAGTCAGGGCCCTGAAAATATAAGTTTCTAGGACGGCTGGAGTCAGGAAATCTGACTCGCTGTTTATCCTGTATGCACCCAACAAGCTGGGTGCTCCTGCTTCTAAGCAGACGATTGCTCGTTGGATTTGTAGTACAATTCAGCTTGCGCATTCTGTGGCAGGCCTGCCACAGCCAAAATCTGTTAAAGCCCATTCCACAAGGAAAGTGGGTGCATCTTGGGCGGCTGCCCGAGGGGTCTCGGCTTTACAACTTTGCGGAGCAGCTACTTGGTCAGGGGCAAACACGTTTGCTAAATTTTACAAATTCGATACCCTGGCTGAGGAGGACCTGGAGTTCTCTCATTCGGTGCTGCAGAGTCATCCGCACTCTCCCGCCCGTTTGGGAGCTTTGGTATAATCCCCATGGTCCTTAAGGAAGTCCCAGCATCCACTAGGACGTTAGAGAAAATAAGAATTTACTTACCGATAATTGTATTTCTCGTAGTCCGTAGTGGATGCTGGGCGCCCGTCCCAAGTGCGGATTGTCTGCAATACTTGTATATAGTTATTGTTACAAAAAAATTGGGTTGTTTATGGTTGTGAGCCATCTTTTTAGAGGCTCCTAAGTTTATCATACTGTTAACTGGGTTCAGATCACAAGTTGTACGGTGTGATTGGTGTGGCTGGTATGAGTCTTACCCGGGATTCAAGATCCTTCCTTATTATGTACGCTCGTCCGGGCACAGTATCCTAACTGAGGCTTGGAGGAGGGTCATAGGGGGAGGAGCCAGTGCACACCAGCTAGTCCTAAAGCTTTTACTTTGTGCCCAGTCTCCTGCGGAGCCGCTATTCCCCATGGTCCTTAAGGAAGTCCCAGCATCCACTACGGACTACGAGAAATAGAATTATCGGTAAGTAAATTCTTATTATCTCTTACATCAGGAGCCATCAGCCGCTATTATACTCCTGCTCTCCCCCTCACATCATGTCACTGTGTGTTACCAGCCCAGAGATCTGACCAGTCTCCTCCCCACACTCTCTGGTGTATCTCATACATCAGGAGGCATCAGCCCCTATTATACTCCTGCTCTCCCCCTCACATCATGTCACTGTGTGTTACCAGCCCAGAGATCTGACCAGTCTCCTCCCCACACTCTCTGGTGTATCTCATACATCAGGAGACATCAGCCCCTATTATACTCCTGCTCCCCCCTCACATCATGTCACTGTCTGTCACCAGCCCAGAGATCTGACCAGTCTCCTCCACACACTCTCTGGTGTATCTCATACATCAGGAGACATCAGCCCCTATTATACTCCTGCTCTACCCCTCACATCATGTCCCTGTGTGTTACCAGCCCAGAGATCTGACCAGTCTCCTCCCCACACTCTCTGGTGTATCTCATACATCAGGAGACATCAACCCCTATTATACTCCTGCTCTCTCCCTCACATCATGTCACTGTGTTACCAGCCCAGAGATCTGACCAGTCTCCTCCCCACACTCTCTGGTGTATCTCATACATCAGAAGCCATCAGCCCCTATTATACTCCTGCTCTCCCCTCACATCATGTCACTGTGTGTTACCAGCCCAGAGATCTAACCAGTCTCCTCCCCACACTCTCTGGTGTATCTCATACATCAGGAGACATCAGCCCCTATTATATTCCTGCTCTCCTCTCACATCATGTCACTGTGTGTTACCAGCCCAGAGATCTGACCAGTCTCCTCCCCACACTCTCTGGTGTATCTCATACATCAGGAGCCATCAGCCCCTATTATACTCCTGCTCTCCCCCTCACATCATGTCACTGTATGTTACCAGTCCAGAGATCTGACCAGTCTCCTCTCCACACTTTCTGGTTTATCTCTTACATCAGGAGCCATCAGCCGCTATTATACTCCTGCTCTCCCCCTCACATCATGTCACTGTGTGTTACCAGCCCAGAGATCTGACCAGTCTCCTCCCCACACTCTCTGGTGTATCTCATACATCAGGAGGCATCAGCCCCTATTATACTCCTGCTCTCCCCCTCACATCATGTCACTGTGTGTTACCAGCCCTGAGATCTGACCAGTCTCCTCCCTACACTCTCTGGTGTATCTCATACATCAGGAGACATCAGCCCCTATTATACTCCTGCTCCCCCCCCTCACATCATGTCACTGTCTGTCACCAGCCCAGAGATCTGACCAGTCTCCTCCACACACTCTCTGGTGTATCTCATACATCTGGAGACATCAGCCCCTATTATACTCCTGCTCTACCCCTCACATCATGTCACTGTGTGTTACCAGCCCAGAGATCTGACCAGTCTCCTCCCCACACTCTCTGGTGTATCTCATACATCAGGAGACATCAGCCCCTATTATACTCCTGCTCCCCCCCTCACATCATGTCACTGTGTGTTACCAGCCCAGAGATCTGACCAGTTTCCTCCCCACACTCTCTGGTGTATCTCATACATCAGGAGCCATCAGCCCCTATTATACTCCTGCTCTCCTCACATCATGTCACTGTGTGTTACCAGCCCAGAGATCTGACCAGTCTCCTCCCCACACTCTCTGGTGTATCTCATACATCAGGAGGCATCAGCCCCTATTATACTCCTGCTCTCCCCCTCACATCATGTCACTGTGTGTTACCAGCCCTGAGATCTGACCAGTCTCCTCCCTACACTCTCTGGTGTATCTCATACATCAGGAGACATCAGCCCCTATTATACTCCTGCTCCCCCCCCTCACATCATGTCACTGTCTGTCACCAGCCCAGAGATCTGACCAGTCTCCTCCACACACTCTCTGGTGTATCTCATACATCAGGAGACATCAGCCCCTATTATACTCCTGCTCTACCCCTCACATCATGTCACTGTGTGTTACCAGCCCAGAGATCTGACCAGTCTCCTCCCCACACTCTCTGGTGTATCTCATACATCAGGAGACATCAGCCCCTATTATACTCCTGCTCCCCCCCTCACATCATGTCACTGTGTGTTACCAGCCCAGAGATCTGACCAGTTTCCTCCCCACACTCTCTGGTGTATCTCATACATCAGGAGCCATCAGCCCCTATTATACTCCTGCTCTCCTCACATCATGTCACTGTGTGTTACCAGCCCAGAGATCTGACCAGTCTCCTCCCCACACTCTCTGGTGTATCTCATACATCAGGAGCCATCAGCCCCTATTATACTCCTGCACTCCCCCCTCACATCATGTCACTGTGTGTTACCAGCCCAGAGACCTGACCTGTCTACTCCCCACACTCTTTGAGTGTGTATTATACTCCAGTCCAAGCTTCCTAGTATTTTTAATTAAACATAAAACCAATGCCAGAACTATAGTGCTGGTTAATGTCAGTTACAGTATTATATAATTTACCATGTAACATCCTGGGTCTTCTCTACTAAGTTATAGTAATTTGCCATTTTTTAACATAAATTATACAATATTTCTCATACGTTCTAGAGGATGCTGGGGACTCCGTAAGGACCATGGGGTATAGGCGGGATCCGCAGGAGACATGGGCACACTATAAGACTTTGAGTGGGTGTGAACTGGCTCCTCCCTCTATGCCCCTCCTCCATACTCCAGTTAGATTCTGTGCCCAGGAGAGACTGGTCACACACAGGGGAGCTCTACTGAGTTTCTCTGAAAATACTTTATGTTGGGTTTTTTATTTTCAGGGAGGCTGCTGGCTACAGGCTCCCTGCAGCGTGGGACTTAGGGGAGAGAAGCAGACCTACTTCTTCTGAGTTAAGGGCTCTGCTTCTTAGGCTACTGGACACCATTAGCTCCAGAGGGTTCGATCACTTGGTTCGCCTAGCTGCTTGTTACCGGAGCCGCGCCGTCACCCCCTCACAGAAGCCAGAAGAAAGAAGCCAGGTGAGTATTAGAAGAACAGAAGACTTCAGTAACGGAGGTACAGCGGTAGCGCTGCGCTCCATGCTCCCACACACCAACGGCACTCACAGGGCGCTGGGGGGGAGCGCCCTGAGCATCAAGTTACTGAGGATCTTTTCACTGGCAAAAGAGGCATATTCAGTGCCCGGGCCCCGTATACGATACCCCCACCAGTATATAGAATTTAAAATGTAAGCGGGACTACAGTGCGCCGGGAAGGGGCGGGGCTTAGCCGCACAGCTCACCAGCGCCATTTTCTCTCTTCACAGCCGCTGCAGAGACGCTGGCCCGGACCTCCACTCTCCTTACAAGTATTGGGGAGCAATTTGGTGATATTTACATATGTATCTAGAATTACAGCGCTAAAATTATAACGGTGCTGAAGCGCACCCATTGGTAATCTGTACTGAGACGCTCTCCTGTTTAAGACGAGGTACAGAAACAAGTGGTGAAAATCGTTGTTTCTCTCTGACTGTTCTTCAACACAGGGAATGGCTGTTGTTCCCAACGACGCAGATGTCGGAGGTGGGTATCAGAGTAGATACTGAATGGTTGAAGTTCTGTGTTCCTGTGGAAAGAGGTCTGAGGATCCGGAGTCGGATCAGATTTGCAGTGACAAACCATCAATATGTTCCATTGATGAAGAAGATGGTGCGGCCTAAGAGGCCTTTTCGGTGAGCAGGTCAAATGCCAGAGTGGTTTTCACGGGGCCAGTTGGAAATGTGGTCCGGATCTCACCTGCACAGGCGCCGGAATATAATCCTAATGGCCAGGATATCGCTCCTGTGGTGTCAGCTCAGTTCTCACCTCCTAGAGGGACGAAGGTTCGGAATCCAGGATGAGATCCTGGTGTCCATGCATGCAGATCTCCGATACTGGGGAGCAGTCCTTGCAAGGGAAGTATTTCCAGAGGAAAAGGTAAAGCTGGGAAGCTTGTCTGCAATAAGCTTCCTTGAATTAAGAGCTATTTTCAATGAACATATGCTTCGTGATCTGCCCGTGTTCATTCTGTCGAACGACTTGACAGCAGTGGCGTAAGTAAGCCGCTAGGGCGGAATAAGGAGCAAAGTGGCAATGGCAGAAGCCGCAAAAGTTTTCTGCTGGGTGGAAAGACTGGTAAACGCTATATTAGCAGTCTTCGTTACGGATGTAAACGACGGAGAAATAGATTTCCTCTGCTGATGCGATCTCCATCCAGGAGAAATACAGTTGTCATCGAGAAGTTTTCACAGAAGTGACAAGTCTTTGAGGAGTGCCTCAATTGGACAGGTTGGCGTCTCGCCTCTAGGTCAAGGGACACTCAAGCTATAGCAGTGGACGCCCGTGTGACACCTCGGGTGTTTTTAGTCGGTCTATGTGTCCCCTCCGCTTTCACTCTTCTGAAGGTGTTAAACGTAAGAAGAACAAATGTTCAGGCGATCCTCATTGTTCCGGTCTAGCCAAGGAGGGCTTGGTATCCAGTTCTTCAAGATTTACTCATAGAAGATACCGGGCCTCTTCCTCTACTTGAGGAACTGTTACACCAAGATCCGGGCGTATTTCAAGACTTACCGTGGCTGCGTTAGCCCGAAAGGGTATTCCCAGTGAAGTCATTTCCACACTTCTTCAGGCTAGAAAAGAAGTAACGGGCAAGCAGGTGTTGATTTAGGCCTAAAGTTGGGCTCCATTTCAGTGCAGTTTTTGCCTTATAAATTTTCTTTAAAAAAAAAAAGAATTGACCACCTTTCCAGAAGTTCAGACTTTCGTGAAAGGAGTACTGTACATCCAACCTCCATTTGTGCCCCCGTTGGCACCGTGGGACCTTGACGTGGTGTTGCGTTTTCTTGGGTCACATTGATTGGACCTTTTGAATGGTTGTGTTAAAATTTCTCTCTTGAAGAGTGGTCATGTTATTGGCTTTGGCATCCGCAAGGCGGGTGTCGGAAGTAGCGGCTTTGTCTCACAAGAGCCCCTGTTTGATCTTCCATGTGGATTGAGCGGAATTGAGAACTCGGATAATAGTTCTGCCAAAAGGTGGCTTCTGTGTTTTGCAGAAACCAGCATATTTTGATGCCTGTGGTTATTTAAATATTGGCTGATTTATAGTCTCTCAATGTAGTCAGGGCTTTGAATATTTATGTCGGCAATTTTGCTCAGAATGGGGAAACAGAGGTTCCGTTTGTCCGGTATGTTCCCAACATGATTGGGGCGCCTGCGTCTATGCAGTCTGTAAAACGCTGGATCTGTGATACGATTCGGCGTGCTCGTTTTACAGCTGGATTGCCCTTGCCGAAGTCGGTGGAGACCCATTCTGCTAGGAAGATGGGCTCTTCTTGGGCGGATGCCCGATGGTTCTCGGCGGTTCAACTTTGCCGAGCGGCTATTTGGTCGGGTTCAAACACTTTTGCTAAGCTCTACAAGTTTGATACCCTGGCTGATGGGGACCTCATGTTTGCTCAATCAGTGTTGCAGAGTTGTCCGCACTCTCCCGCCCGGTCTGGAGTTTTGGTATAAACCCCATGGTCTTTACGGAGTCCCTAGCATCCTCTAGGACGTATGAGAAAATAGGATTTTAATACCTACCGGTAAATCCTTTTCTCTTAGGCCCTCATTCCGAGTTGTTCGCTCTGTGTTTTTCATCGCATCGCAGTGAAAATCCGCTTAGTACGCATGCGCAATGTTCGCACTGCGACTGCGCCAAGTAACTTTGCTATGAAGAAAGTAAGTTTACTCACGGCTTTTTCTTCGCTCCGGCGATCGTAATGTGATTGACAGGAAATGGGTGTTACTGGGCGGCAACACAGCGTTTTAGGGGCGTGTGGCTGAAAACGCTACCGTTTCCGGAAAAAACGCAGGAGTGGTCGGAGAAACGGTGGGAGTGCCTGGGCGAACGCTGGGTGTGTTTGTGACGTCAACCAGGAACGACAAGCACTGAACTGATCGCACAGGCAGAGTAAGTCTGAAGCTACTCTAAAACTGCTACGAGGTTTGTGATCGCAATATTGCGAATACATCGGTCGCAATTTTAAGAAGCTAAGATACACTCCCAGTAGGCGGCGGCTTAGCGTGTGTAACTCTGCTACATTCGCATTGCGACCGATCAACTCGGAATGAGGGCCTTAGTCCGTAGAGGATGCTGGGCGCCCATCCCAGTGTGTACTGTGTCTGCAGTTATTGGTTATGGTTACACTCTTGGGATGTTTCTTTTCTGTCAGACTGTTGCTGAAGTTGTTCATGCCATGCTTATTGTCTGTGTTGACACACTGGTTGTGTTGCATATTTTCTCAGCATGTGGCTGAGTATTTTTCATGCCGTTGGCTGGTATTCTCTTGAATGCCACGTTCTGCGGTATGTTCGAGGTGTGAGCTGGTATGACACCGTGTTTACACAATAAATTCTTTCCTCGAAATGTCCGTCACCCTGGGCACAGTTCTCTAACTGGAGTCTGGAGGAGGGGCATAGAGGGAGGATCCAGTTAACACCCCTTTTAAAGTCTTATAGTGTGCCCATGTCTCCTGCGGATCCCGTCTATACCCCATGGTCCTTATGGAGTCCCCAGCATCCTTTACGGACTAAGAGAAAAGGATTTACCGGTAGGTATTAAAATCCTATTTTAATTTGCTTCATGAAAATTCATATGTGCATAATGTTTTTTACTTCCAGCAGATGGACACACAAGCAGGAACATCTCAGAAGGACATCTAATGTTATCCCCGGATTGTGAAATAAAAGATAATGACAGTAGACAGGATTCTCCAGGAGCTAACCCCATTACCCCAATTCTACATCCAGCTCTATTAGCTGATCCCTCTGGTCCTGGGAAATGTTCTCCTGATCACTCTGATATTGGTGCATCTGTTACAGCTCTGACAGTAGATACAGTGTTTCCCTGTTCTATAGATGCCAAAAGTTTTACACAGAACACAAAGCTTATTACCCATCAGCCAGCTAAGGCAGGTGAGAGGCCATTTCCATGTTCTGAGTGTGGGAAATGTTTTGCACATAAATCAGCTCTTGTTATACATCAGCGAAGTCACACAGGTGAGAAGCCATTTCCATGTTCTGAGTGTGGGAAATGTTTTACACTGAAATCAAATCTTGTTAAACATCAGCGATGTCACACAGGTGAGAAACCATTTCCATGTTCTGAGTGTGCGAAATGGTTTACATTGAAATCAAATCTTGTTAAACATCAGCGATGTCACACAGGTGAGAAACCATTTCCATGTTCTGAGTGTGCGAAATGTTTTGCACATAAATCAGATCTTGTTAAACATCAGAGAAGTCACACAGGTGAGAGGCCATTTCCATGTTCTGAGTGTGGGAAATGTTTTGCACATAAATCATATCTCTCTGTACATCAGCGAAGTCACACAGGTGAGAAACCATTTTCATGTTCTGAGTGTGGGAAATGTTTTGGACGTAAACCAGAACTTGTTATACATCAGAGAAGTCACACAGGTGAGAAACCATTTTCATGTTCTGAGTGTGGGAAATGTTTTACACAGCTATCAGATCTGGTTAGACATCGGAGAAGTCATAGGTGAAAAAGCATTTCCATGCTCTGAGTGTCATAATCAGCTCTGTTGCACACAATAGACATCACACAAGTGAGGAACCTTTTTAATCTCATCACCATTACCATGCAATGTTCCTCAAGGTCCTGTCCTTTCTCCTATGCTTTTTGCAATATACCTGCGGCCACTGGGTGAAACAATTAGACGTCATGCCCTGGTCTACCACTGCTATGTAGATGACCTGTCTTTTGCTCTGTGTACTCGGAAACCCAATACCAATCCTAAGTGGCTGTCTAGCTGAGCTCCAGGTGTGGGTGATGCCAGTTGTCTGTGACTCAGTCCTGGATAAACAGAGGTTTTTATGGTAGAAGGTCACCAACAAGACTACAGCGTTGCCAATCAACTGAACTTATGCATGTGGGTTCAGAGTTACAAAATGCTGATCATGTGCGGAGTTTTGGGTTGTGTCTGACACAACATCAGGTATCGGCCACATTCGAATCCTTGTTCTTTCATCAGTGGACCATATCCAAAATCAAGCACCTGATTCTCTCAGAAGCCCTACCTACAGTCATACATGCACTTGTATCATCACGCATTGACTAAGGCAATGTCCTCTACCTGGGTCTCCCAGCAAAAGAATTGCACCGCTTGTAGCTTGTACAGAATGCAGCAGCCAGGCTGTTACCTAACCAGCCAGTTCCTGCCACATAACACCCATTCTCTGCTCCCTTTACCGGCTGCCTGTAAGATGGTGACTCTATTACATAATCTTACTGACTCTCCCAGCCCTACATGACCAGGGTCCATGGTACCAGAAGCAGCTTCTGCCTCCTTACTGCCCTGCTTGCTTCCATCTGCACATGAAGGACTGTTACCAGCAGTACCATGAATCTCCAGTAATTCATTTGAGGATGATCTATTAGCATTGTAGCCCTGATCATGGAACCTGCTACCTCACACAGTCCAAAAGACCTCCACTCTGGAGACCACAAACAGACTGATGACTGTAACTCACGCGTTTCATTAATGTTCCTTCACTCCCTACATAATACATCCCACATGCTGAGTCCTTTATTCTGTTCTACTAATTGTGTATATTTTACTCTGTGTAAATGTGAATGTAAAGTTCTGTGAGTGCTATTGGGAGGAAAGTGCTGTATAAGTAACATTATTACTGAGGAGAATGACAGGAGTCAGATCTAGTTACACCATATGTTACATATACAAAAGGGGAAATGTATAAGTAACATTATTACTGGTGAGAATGACAGGAGTCAGATCTAGTTACACCATACGTTACATATACAGAAGGGGAAATGTATAAGTAACATTATTACTGGTGAGAATGACAGGAGTCAGATCTAGTTACACCATATGTTACATATACAGAAGGGGAAATGTATAAGTAACATTATTACTGGTGAGAATGACAGGAGTCAGATCTAGTTACACCATACATTACATATACAGAAGGGGAAATGTATAAGTAACATTATTACTGGTGAGAATGACAGGAGTCAGATCTAGTTACACCATATGTTACATATACAGAAGGGGAAATGTATAAGTAACATTATTACTGGTGAGAATGACAGGAGTCGGATCTAGTTACACCATACGTTACATATACAGAAGGAGAAATCTATAAGTAACATTATTACTGGTGAGAATGACAGGAGTCAGATCTAGTTACACCATACGTTACATATACTGAAGGGGAAATGTATAAGTAACATTATTACTGGTGAGAATGACAGGAGTCAGATCTAGTTACACCATACATTACATATACAGAAGGGGAAATGTGTCTGCATGGGGGAAGCTTTCTGTCTGACCTCTCCATATACATCGTATCCTGATCCCGGTTCTATGTGACCATCTATTACGTGTGTTACATTACATCTTATACCTGCAGTTTTATGTTTTTGTTGTTTACCTGTTTCCTGTTCTGTAAGATCACCTTCTCTCATTGTGTGGATGGGGTGGGGGAGGGCATTTTTCAGCTGCCATCTTAGGTCCATTAACCACTCCCCCTGTCACTATGGCAATGCACAAGCTACTCCTTACTGGTTCAGGAATTTTGAATCTCCGATGGGCTGAACTTTTGGCTCCTCCCCAAACAGCCCTCCCAATTAACTGAACATATGCCTCATGTGGTATAAATAGGAGCACTAGGCCCTCTCACACTTACCTTGGTGAACAAGCCTTCTTGCGGCGAAACGTGCGTCCAACCACAACCAATGTGGGTACCTATGGTCCTTGTGCCCAGGACCATGTCCCGGCACTGACAGCTTGATAAGTCCAGTCCCTCCCTTTTTTTCCTCTATATTTGTGTATATATTGTACACTTGAATGTAAGGTTCCTTCACTTTGGTATTGGCACCCCTCCCATCTACCTTCATGTGTTTTAATTAGCGCAGGTTCCTACATTGCTGACCACACATTAATAAGGGCTTTATTTGAAGATAAGACCTATATAAATGTATATAATGTGATAGTATTAGAGATGTTAGGGACCCATGTGATGAAATCACCTGGTCGCGGTGCATGTACCCGCATATTTGCTTAAATGTGTGCTAATAAGTGTTCTTAGTGCTTAGAGTGTGCATCAGCATTTCTCTTCCCCCGGCTTGAGAAGTATTATTTCTCTTACTAACAATATGTTTTTCTTTCAGTAGTTCCCTTTGCTCGCCACAAGGTTACTAAAGGAAATAGTTTGTGACGTGTATAGTGAATGGAAAAAAGTAAAAGCATGAAAAAACCATAAAAACATGTCGACTCCGTTGACCTTTTGACCCTGTTGGAATTTTGACTGTTTTAACTCTACCGACCGCCTCCCCATTGTGTGGTGCCCCCCTCACTCCCCGGCTAAGGTGAGGGTTTCAGTACAACAGATCTCTCATCTCTGGCCTAACCCAGTGTACTCTCATCCCCTTGTCCACTGTCCAAAGGGCACACAAAGGGCAGCAGATGCAAAGGAAACCCAGTGTACTCTCATCCCCTTGTCCACTGTCCAAAGGGCACACAAAGGGCAGCAGATGCAAAGGAAACCCAGTGTACTCTCATCCCCTTGTCCACTGTCCAAAGGGCACACAAAGGGCAGCAGATGCAAAGGAAACCCAGTGTACTCTCATCCCCTTGTCCACTGTCCAAAGGGCACACAAAGGGCAGCAGATGCAAAGGAAACCCAGTGTACTCTCATCCCCTTGTCCACTGTCCAAAGGGCACACAAAGGGCAGCAGATGCAAAGGGGAGGTCATGTGACACTGGTCTGACCTCTGCCCAATAGACTTCTCTTATTGTATGCAAAATGAAAGAAGCACCTGAATCTGTGCGCACTGTGCATCTGATGATACTATATCTCAAAAAAGAGGTTTTTCCAGCCCTCCACCAATGATTCAAGTGCAAAGAGTAGAGAAACCGTTCCACCAGCGCATAAACAAACTCAAAGATACTTATTCCAATGATTGGGAAGATGGTGTCATCTTTTCTCTCAGTCAAATAACATGTCCATTTGAGAGAAAAAACAGAAAGTGCATATTATAATACTGTTTTAATAAATAACATACATGACACAATGTTAAAAAAATCCCAACAAGGATAATGTTAAAAAACATGAAATGGAATTTTATACAAGATGTAACACTAAACATGTATCCATATGTAGCTGGATAATAAATGCAATTACCAATGTGTTAGGAGAACTGTTTTACTAGTTCTCAAATGCGCATGCACCAGAAATATCCCACGTATGGTAGCAGCATATGAAACACATTTAAATGATGGGGAATCCTGAACAGACTCGCGGGATGGATAATTACCAATTCGTTGTAAAGAACTGGCAACGCTCAGTTCTTAAAAACATGTGAGTAGGAAAAAGGTCCCTGGCTGCAGCTCCAAGTATTTCCGGCATGTCCACCTCAGCGATCGTCCGGTGCCCCAATAGCGGCACCCATGCATTCCGACCCTCGCCGGGGTCTTTCTCAAGGTATGCCTTAGAAGGTGAATGAGTCCGTGTACATCCGGAGGTATTTAAAAACCTCCTGCTAGGCTCTGATTGGTCCCAGCGCGCAAGTCTCTATACATCAGAAACTACAAGTCCCATGACTCTTTGTGCGGGGACCGTTTCCTTTAGATCGCGTCCCTTTGCCATAGTGACGCGTGGATAACAAATTTGGCTGTTTCAATGATAACAAAACAAAATAACACATTTTATTAATATTGCAAATACGGCATAGGTAAATATAACTCAAAAGTGTATGTTCATAGCATAAACATCAATCTCCCTTCACCACTTTGAGATAGTACACACGCACAGTATTAGAAAAGGGGAATGCTGATAACAAAAGATAATCGATTTAACGAAACCATTTCACCTCGAAGTCAGTGGTAAGACCGCCTGGTTTCAATGTTCCTAAGTCATATATTCTTTTCATTTCTGCCTTTGCCAATTGGGCACCTATGTTTCTTTTTTTCCAATGCCCCCTCACCCACTGAATAACAATGAAATGTTTAATGGCTGTAGGGGAGCAATCATGACATTTTCAGAAATGGATAGATAATGCATGACTGTCCAAACCATTTCTGATGTTTCTAAGAAGGGGTCTCAATGTCCTGCCTATATATGATAGGCCACAGATACATTCAATGTTGTAGATTACATTTTTCGTATAACATGTAATGAATTCAAGATTTAATATGTGATTAACACAGTAACCTAATTATCCGATATATGAATCATAAATATCACTGTCTGATACGTTTCTCAATGTCACTGATTTACTTGTTTACCTTCTTTTTACTTATATATAAAAATGTTCTTGGATTTACAATAAACCTTTATCTTTCTGTGCATTTATTGTATTATTATGTCCATTCTTTATGAGAACTCAGTAAAGGCATTGTATTATTATATTGTATATCAATCAGGCTTACACATTGTAAACTACAAGGAGATTATGATGGGACAGCTTTCTATTGAAATTTGTGTCTCCTGATGACGGTCTGTGTATGACCGAAAACGTTTGAGGACCTGGGAATTTATGCTGGACTGCAGTGAACAGTCATGCTGTGCTGTCTGGTTAATAAACTCCTGTTGATACTTAATTAAGAAAAGACTGGTAAGTGCTCCATTGTTTGTTTATATATATATATATATATATATATATATATACACACAACCACTAGACTCCTGGAGTCTTGTGAAATAAATCTCGTCAGCAGGCAGTTTGATGAAACAACGTTTCAATGGCAATTTTTATTTAGGCATTTTCCCCAGGTTACAAACATATACAAAAAACGTCTTCCCTATAAAGGCTACTAATCACCCTGTGCTCCTGCCGCGTGTGGCGTGCGGGACACCACCCGCTCCGTCCGGCGCGGCTGCAGTGACGTCACCCTACGTCACTTCCCATATGTGCATACCATCACCATAGTTACGTACACAGAACAAACAGGTTGCCTAGGGACAGGATGCAGCGCTAACGGCTTCAGCCGCTTATTACAAATACCATATTTAAATCGTGCTCAATGTATGTCCATAGATATACTATGTCAGTATATAAGGCAGATGAACACCCGGAGTCCATTGTAATATTTGGCCTAGAAACAAACTGTGCACAGTGCAACATATTAGCAAAAAAACAGGACAAAGTGCTGTCACTGCCATATACTTAAAAACTGTACTGTGTATCATAAGATCCAAACAACATTACTACGATCTATATTGCTGATCATATATATGGGGGCCTATATGCTCATACTGTTACCTATAGCTCCATATTATCCAAAAAGAGAGAAATATTTCATTTGTATTTTAGTGTTAATATATACTCCCTGAATGCTGCTAATAAAACTAGTGTGCAGAAACACCTAGTCAAGGGATGTCAATCAAAATGACAAAAACAGGTAAATGTATGAGAGAACAATGGTGACTGCCTATAGTGTCAACTTATATATAAGAACGGAAGCTAAGATGACTATGTAGTTTATAAAAAACAATTAAAGCCCTGGGACTCATTAAGTCCTTTTGGATGGATGGTACCCAGCCGATAGATCCAGCGTGCTTCTAATCTCAAGAGGTTGCCACCCCCGTCGCCGCCTCTAATAGAGGCCGGTACGTGGTCGATCCTAGGCAACCTGTTTGTTCTGTGTACGTAACTATGGTGATGGTATGCACACATGGGAAGTGACATAGGGTGACGTCACTGCAGCCGCGCCGGACGGAGCGGGCGGTGTCCCGCACGCCACACGCGGCAGGAGCACAGAGTGATCAGTAGCCTTTATAGGTAAGACGTTTTTTGTATATGTTTGTAACCTGAGGAAAATGCCTAAATAAAAATTGGCATTGAAACGTTGTTTCATCTAACTGCCTGCTGACGAGATTTATTTCACAAGACTCCAGGAGTGCCACGTCTAGTGGTTGTTTTACGAAGGCACCCGGTGCAGGAATTCTTTTTTAATAGAGAGCCGGAATACATGGACTATATATATATATATATATATATATATATATATATATCTGCCCTGTGTGTGACGGCCGGCCTATATGCCGTATATAATTATGCGTCCTGCCCCGTGTATATAATTATGTGTCCTGCCCCGTGTATATAATTATGTGTCCTGCCCCGTGTATATAATTATGCGCCCTGCCCCGTGTATATAATTATGCGTCCTGCCCCGTGTATATAATTATGCGCCCTGCCCCGTGTATATAATTATGCGTCCTGCCCCGTGTATATAATTATGCGTCCTGCCCCATGTATACAATTATGCGTCCTGCCCCGTGTATACAATTATGCGTCCTGCCCCGTGTATACAATTATGCGTCCTGCCCCATGTATACAATTATGCGTCCTGCCCCGTGTATACAATTATGCATCCTGCCCCGTGTATACAATTATGCGTCCTGCCCCGTGTATATAATTATGTGTCCTGCCCCGTGTATGTAATTATGCGTCCTGCCCCGTGTATATAATTATGCGTCCTGCCCCGTGTATATAATTATGCGTCCTGCCCCGTGTATATAATTATGCGTCCTGCCCCGTGTATATAACTATGCGTCCTGCCCCGTGTATATAATTATGCGTCCTGCCCCGTGTATATAACTATGTGTCCTGCCCCGTGTATATAATTATGTGTCCTGCCCCGTGTATATAATTATGTGTCCTGCCCCGTGTATATAATTATGTGTCCTGCCCCGTGTATATAATTATGCGTCCTGCCCCGTGTATATAACTATGTGTCCTGCCCCGTGTATATAATTATGCGCCCTGCCCTGTGTATATAATTATGTGCCCTGCCCCGTGTATATAATTATGTGTCCTGCCCGTGTATATAATTATGTGCCCTGCCCCGTGTATATAATTATGCGTCCTGCCCCGTGTATATCATTAAGTGTCCTGCCCGTGTATATAATTATGCGTCCTGCCCCGTGTATATAATTATGTGTCCTGCCCCGTGTATATAATTATGTGTCCTGCCCGTGTATATAATGATGTGTCCTGCCCCGTGTATATAATTATGTGTCCTGCCCCGTGTATATAATTATGCGTCCTGCCCCGTGTATATAATGATGCGTCCTGCCCCGTGTATATAACTATGCATCCTGCCCCGTGTATATAATTATGTGTCCTGCCCCGTGTATATAATTATGTGTCCTGCCCCGTGTATATAATTATGTGACCTGCCCCGTGTATATAATTATGCGTCCTGCCCCGTGTATATAATTATGTGTCCTGCCCCGTGTATATAACTATGTGTCCTGCCCCGTGTATATAACTATGTGTCCTGCCCCGTGTATATAATTATGTGTCCTGCCCCGTGTATATAATTATGTGTCCTGCCCCGTGTATATAATTATGTGTCCTGCCCCGTGTATATAATTATGTGTCCTGCCCCGTGTATATAATTATGTGTCCTGCCCCGTGTATATAATTATGTGTCCTGCCCCGTGTATATAATTATGCGTCCTGCCCCGTGTATATAATTATGTGTCCTGCCCCGTGTATATAATTATGCGTCCTGCCCCGTGTATATAATTATGTGTCCTGCCCCGTGTATATAATTATGTGTCCTGCCCCGTGTATATAATTATGCGTCCTGCCCCATGTATATAATTATGTGTCCTGCCCCGTGTATATAATTATGCGTCCTACCCCGTGTATATAATTATGTGTCCTGCCCCGTGTATATAATTATGTGTCCTGCCCCGTGTATATAATTATGTGTCCTGCCCCGTGTATATCATTATGCGTCCTGCCCCGTGTATATCATTATGCGTCCTGCCCCGTGTATATAATTATGTGTCCTGCCCCGTGTATATAATTATGTGTCCTCCCCGTGTATATAATTATGCGCCCTGCCCCGTGTATATAATTATGTGTCCTGCCCCGTGTATATAACTATGTGTCCTGCCCCGTGTATATAATTATGTGTCCTGCCCCGTGTATATAATTATGCGTCCTGCCCCGTGTATATAATTATGCGTCCTGCCCCGTGTATATAATTATGTGTCCTGCCCCGTGTATATAATTATGCGCCCTGCCCCATGTATATAATTATGCATCCTGCCCCGTGTATATAATTATGTGTCCTGCCCCATGTATATAATTATGCGTCCTGCCCACGTCTAGTGCGCACTTCTACATTTCTATACCAGTGATGGGTGTCACATACAGATCACTGGGCGACAATATACTCTGGGTGAAATTTGTTACAGCATGTCTTAAGGAACGCTGGCTTTAGCCTCCCTGTATACCATTCCTAAGGGCCAGGTTATACAGCTCTGACTCCTACCTACCCCTGTGGTGCTGAGGAGTTGAGTAAGTGCCCATTGCAGTTGTATAGTTTATCGCATTGTTTGTGACTTGTGCTTAGTTCTGCTGTCTGACTTTAATACTATGTTGTTATATATACGTATTATATCTCTTTTCTGTCCCTCTCAAACCTTTGGATTGTTATGTTCCTAAACTAAATCAAGCTGACCAACTTGCTTCTCGCCTAGAACCAGCACCAGTACAACAACCACCTTGGGTGGCTTCTTTTGCGCAGGTTTTGACGCGTATAGCGGATCACTTGGCTACACCTGCTATACCTCCAGCTACAGGGTTTCCTCCACAGCCTCCATGGGGAGATGTGTCCTCACATTCAGTCCAGGATTTGGCTCAGACCTCTGCGGCCTTTCAGCAGATGTTACAGGATGACAAGTCTGTGGAAGGGAAGGCACGTAGACGTCTGACACCGTCCTCACAGTCTACACAGCTTTCAGGATGTGAGATGTCATCAGAAGATGAGGCTGACTCCTCCCTCCCTGAGTCCCCCTCAGGTGAAGAAGATTGTCTCAGTGGATGTGCCCGCAGTGATTCACGTGGTAAAGTCCATATTGACAATAGAAGAACAGGAGCCACCATCAAAGTCTAAGACTCCAGTCTTAGCTGAATACCCGCAATCAGATCAGCTTACTGAAATCATGCAGGAAGCATGGGGTACACCAAATAAGAGGTTTACACTGCCAAAGAAAATGGCTTCTTTTTACCCTCTTCCACCGGTAGAATGTGCTTAATGGGAACTACCTCCCACAGTTGATGCTAATGTGGTACGTCTAGTGCGCACTTCTACATTTCTATACCAGTGATGGGGAATCTTTGGCACTCCAGCTGTTGTTGAACTACACATCCCAGCATGCCCTACTACAGTGTTAGCATGGCCAAATAGCAAAACTGTAGCAAGGCATGCTGGAATGTGTAGTTCAACAACAGCTGGAGTGCCAAAGGTTCCCCATCACTGGCCTATACCATAAAAGTCTTCTTTGAAAGACCTGACAGACAGAAAAGTTGAAACCTGTCTTAAAACCATTTTTTCCCTTACAGGGGCAATAACAAGACCAGCTATGGCCTCAGCATGGGTGGCCAAGGCTGTTGCAGGCTGGGTGGACACATTTAGAGGACAGTCTCTCAGTGAACGCCACAAGAGAACAGCTATCCTATATAACAAATATAAGGCAAGCAGCTGCCTAGTTGGAATAAGCAGCCTTAGATACAGGCCTTCAAGCTTCCCAAGCTTCAGCTACCTCAGTAGTAGCTGGCCGAGCAGTGTGGCTACAGCCCTGGAAGAGGGATTCAGAATCCAAGAAGACATTGGAATCCCTCCCTTTGCTGAATATATTCTGTTTGTAATGGATTTGGAGGAAAATAGTGGCCATTTTAGCAGCCTCTAAATCAGCGTTTCTGCTCCCAACATCAACTTCTAAACCAAAATCCTCTGCTTTCCGGTCCTTTCAGACCCAGGTCAAAGCAAAAGGACAAGCTTATTCCAGACAGTTTCAATCAACTGTTTCAATCAAAACCGTTACATGCCTGGGCAACCAGACGTACGATTTCCAAATTAGAAGAAATACCCTCCACCTGACCATGCGGGCCTCCACCTGTGAGACCCCAGGGTGGGAGGCAGACTTCTGCAGTTTGCACAGGTATGGTGTCAGTACACCACAGATACCGGGGTGCAAGAAGTGGTTTCTTAGAGATCTTAGCGGTAAAATGGAAGTGTATTTCATATATGCAGCAGCTGTGTAGTGTGTGACTCACGTTACGCGTTTCACTGCACCTGGCACCTTCATGGGAGGATGCCAGAGAAGTAGTCTCACCTTGTCAGAGTAATGAGTAAGGGGTATATTTACTAAGGTGCGGCTTTTTAGAAGTAGAGATGTTGCCCATAGCAACCATTCAGATTTTACTTACCATTTATCTAGCACCTATTAGGGCAGGCATTCCCACGGTCCTCAAGGCACACCAACAGTGCAGGTTTTAGTGATATCCAGGCTGCAGCACACATGGTTAAATCAAAATAACTGAGGTACAAATTAAGTCACCTGTGTTCAAGCCTGGATATCACTAAAACCAGGACTGTTAGTGTGCCTTGAGGACCGTGGTTGGGAATGCCTGTATTAGAGGATAAAAGCTAGACCCCGGTTTGGTTGCTATGTGCCATGAGGTGAGTACTCACTGCCGCTGAGTCCGGGGTCTGGCCACTGCCGGTGCGGATGTTGGCGCTGCTGTGCGACCGCAAGGGGACATGGCGCGGGAACTCACCACCGCGAGGTCCGGGGTCCGGCCACTGTCGGTATGGCTGCCATGGTGCTAGTGTGGCTGCAGGGAGCGGGCGGGGCAGTCAGCAGTGAGGATTTTGTGACTTCTGGGAGACCAGGAGTATTGAGAATCAGGTAGGCTGCAGTGCTTGTGTGTTTGCAGCACAGGAGGCGGCCATGTTGGAGACCAGTTTATTCTGTACCACTGGGGTAAGTGGTTAGCCAATCCCGTGGCTTCACTTCCTATAAATAAGCTGAGCATTAGGCACTCTCTTCCAGTGCTTTGTTGTTACTAGACAGCATCCCAGCTCTGAGCTCCAGCAGATTTATCTGTGTCCATCCAAGTGTCCTGGTCCCGACTCCGCTCCCTGTGTTGGCTAGCCATTCCTCGCTGTTTTGATACCCGCCAGCTCCCCGGTACGCTGTACAGTTAACTGGGCGGTACTGCCGGTCTATCCTGAGTCCCATGGTGGGGTGCCAGCTTCCCCGTAATATACTTCTCTTAAAGACACAGTCACAGTATTCTTCATTCTCCTCTTAAAGACACAGCCGCAATATTCTTCAGTCTTGTCTTAAAGACACAGGCGCAGTATTCTTCAGTCTTGTCTTAAAGAAGAAAGTAGTGCGGCATTGCTGCTATAACTCTGCTACATTATCCTGTATGTACTGACAGTATTTACTATATACATCATACACTCTCTCATAGCTAGCCAAGCCTCTGTGGTGGCCGACCGCAGCACTGAGCATGGGCCCCTGTCACTACATTCCGCCCATGGGCCCCTGTCACTACATTCCCCCCATGGGCCCCTGTCACTACATTCCCCCCATGGGCCCCTGTCACTACATCCCCCCATGGACTCCTGTCACTACATTCCCCCCATGGGCCCATGTCGCTACATTCCCCCCATGGGCCCCTGCCGCTACATTCCCCCCATGGGCCCCTGCCGCTACATTCCCCCCATGGGCCCCTGTCGCTACATTCCCCGCATGGGCCCCTGTCACTACATACCCCCATGGGCCCCTGTCACTACATTCCCCCCATGGGCCCCTGGCACTACATTCCCCGCATGGGCCCCTGTCACTACATTCCCCCCATGGGCCCCTGTCGCTACATTCCCCCCATGGGCCCCTATCGCTACATCCCCCCCATGGGCCCTGTCATACATCCCCCCCATGGGCCTCTGTCACTACATTCCCCGCATGGGCCCCTGTCACTACATTCACCCCATGGGCCCCTGTCACTACATTCCCCCCATGGGCCCATGTCACTACATTCCCCCCATGGGCCCCTGTCACTACATTCCCTCCATGGGCCCTGTCACTACATCCCCCCCATGGGCCCTGTCATACATCCCCCCCATGGGCCCCTGTCACTAAATTCCCCGCATGGGCCCCTGTCACTAAATTCCCCGCATGGGCCCCTGTCACTACATTCCCTCCATGGGCCCCTGTCACTACATTCCCCCCATGGGCCCCTGTCGCTACATTCCCCCCATGGGCCCCTGTCGCTACATTCCCTCATGTGCCCCTGTCGCTACATTCCCCTCATGGGCCCCTGTCACTACATTCCCCTCATGTGCCCCTGTCGCTACATTCCCCTCATGGGCCCCTGTCGCTATATTCCCCCCATGGGCCCCTGTCACTACATCCCCCCGTGGGCCCGTCGCTACATTCCCAACATGGGCCCCTGCCGCTACATTCCCCCCATGGGCCCCTGCCGCTACATTCCCCCCATGGGCCCCTGCCGCTACATTCCCCGCATGGGCCCGTCGCTACATTCTCCCCATGGGCCCCTGCCGCTACATTCCCCGCATGGGACCCTGTCGCTACATTCTCCCCATGGGCCCCTGTCCCTACATCCCCCCCATGGGCCCTGTCACTACATCCCCCCCATGGGCCTCTGTCACTACATTCCCCGCATGGGCCCCTGTCACTACATTCACCCCATGGGCCCGTCACTACATCCCCCCCATGGGCCCCTGTCACTACATTACCCCCATGGGCCCCTGTCACTACATTCCCCCCATGGGCCCCTGTCACTACATTCCCCCCATGGGCCCCTGTCACTACATTCCCCCCATGGGCCCATCACCCCTCAGTCCCACACTGCCTCTCCACCAGGCTGACATGGGCCCCTGTCACTACATTCCCCGCATGGGCCCCTGTCACTACATTCCCCCCATGGGCCCCTGTCACTACATTCCCCCCCATGGGCCCAGTCACTACATTCCCCCCATGGGGCCCTGTCACTACATCCCCCCCATGGGCCTCTGTCACTACATTCCCCCCATGGGCCCCTGTCACTACATCCCCCCCCATGGGCCCAGTCACTACATTCCCCCCATGGGGCCCTGTCACTACATCCCCCCCATGGGCCTCTGTAACTACATTCCCCGCATGGGCCCCTGTCACTACATTCCCCCCATGGGCCCCTGTCACTACATTCCCCCCATGGGCCCCTGTCACTACATTCCCCCCATGGGCCCCTGTCACTACATTCCCCGTATGGGCCCCTATCACTACATTCCCCCCAGGGGCCCATCACACCCCAGTCCCACACTGGCTCTCCACCATGGCTGACATGGGCCCTGTCATACATCCCCCCAATGGGCCCCTGTCACTACATTCCCTGCATGGGCCCCTGTCACTACATTCCCCCATGGGCCCCTGTCACTACATTCCCCCCATGGACTCCTGTCACTACATTCCCCGCATGGGCCCCTGTCACTACATTCCCCCCATGGGCCCCTGTCACTACATTCCCCCATGGGCCCCTGTCACTACATCCCCCCCATGGGCCCCTGTCGCTACATTCCCCCCATGGGCCCCTGTCACTACATACCCCCATGGGCCCCTGTCACTACATTCCCCCCATGGGCCCCTGGCACTACATTCCCCGCATGGGCCCCTGTCACTACATTCCCCCCATGGGCCCCTGTCGCTACATTCCCCCCATGGGCCCCTATCGCTACATCCCCCCCATGGGCCCTGTCATACATCCCCCCCATGGGCCTCTGTCACTACATTCCCCGCATGGGCCCCTGTCACTACATTCACCCCATGGGCCCCTGTCACTACATTCCCCCCATGGGCCCATGTCACTACATTCCCCCCATGGGCCCCTGTCACTACATTCCCTCCATGGGCCCTGTCACTACATCCCCCCCATGGGCCCTGTCATACATCCCCCCCATGGGCCCCTGTCACTAAATTCCCCGCATGGGCCCCTGTCACTAAATTCCCCGCATGGGCCCCTGTCACTACATTCCCTCCATGGGCCCCTGTCACTACATTCCCCCCATGGGCCCCTGTCGCTACATTCCCCCCATGGGCCCCTGTCGCTACATTCCCTCATGTGCCCCTGTCGCTACATTCCCCTCATGGGCCCCTGTCACTACATTCCCCTCATGTGCCCCTGTCGCTACATTCCCCTCATGGGCCCCTGTCGCTATATTCCCCCCATGGGCCCCTGTCACTACATCCCCCCGTGGGCCCGTCGCTACATTCCCAACATGGGCCCCTGCCGCTACATTCCCCCCATGGGCCCCTGCCGCTACATTCCCCCCATGGGCCCCTGCCGCTACATTCCCCGCATGGGCCCGTCGCTACATTCTCCCCATGGGCCCCTGCCGCTACATTCCCCGCATGGGACCCTGTCGCTACATTCTCCCCATGGGCCCCTGTCCCTACATCCCCCCCATGGGCCCTGTCACTACATCCCCCCCATGGGCCTCTGTCACTACATTCCCCGCATGGGCCCCTGTCACTACATTCACCCCATGGGCCCGTCACTACATCCCCCCCATGGGCCCCTGTCACTACATTACCCCCATGGGCCCCTGTCACTACATTCCCCCCATGGGCCCCTGTCACTACATTCCCCCCATGGGCCCCTGTCACTACATTCCCCCCATGGGCCCATCACCCCTCAGTCCCACACTGCCTCTCCACCAGGCTGACATGGGCCCCTGTCACTACATTCCCCGCATGGGCCCCTGTCACTACATTCCCCCCATGGGCCCCTGTCACTACATTCCCCCCCATGGGCCCAGTCACTACATTCCCCCCATGGGGCCCTGTCACTACATCCCCCCCATGGGCCTCTGTCACTACATTCCCCCCATGGGCCCCTGTCACTACATCCCCCCCCATGGGCCCAGTCACTACATTCCCCCCATGGGGCCCTGTCACTACATCCCCCCCATGGGCCTCTGTAACTACATTCCCCGCATGGGCCCCTGTCACTACATTCCCCCCATGGGCCCCTGTCACTACATTCCCCCCATGGGCCCCTGTCACTACATTCCCCCCATGGGCCCCTGTCACTACATTCCCCGTATGGGCCCCTATCACTACATTCCCCCCAGGGGCCCATCACACCCCAGTCCCACACTGGCTCTCCACCATGGCTGACATGGGCCCTGTCATACATCCCCCCAATGGGCCCCTGTCACTACATTCCCTGCATGGGCCCCTGTCACTACATTCCCCCATGGGCCCCTGTCACTACATTCCCCCCATGGACTCCTGTCACTACATTCCCCGCATGGGCCCCTGTCACTACATTCACCCCATGGGCCCCTGTCACTACATTCCCCCATGGGCCCCTGTCACTACATCCCCCCCATGGGCCCCTGCCACTACATTCCCTGCATGGGCCCCTGTCACTACATTCCCCCCATGGGCCCCTGTCACTACATTCCCCCCATGGGCCCCTGTCACTACATCCCCCCATGGGCCCCTGTCACTACATTACCCCCATGGGCCCCTGTCACTACATTACCCCCATGGGCCCCTGTCACTACATTCCCCCCATGGGCCCCTGTCACTACATCCCCCCCCCTCCATGGGCCTCTGTCACTACATTCCCCCCATGGGCCCCTGTCACTACATTTCCCCCATAGGCCCATCACCCCTCAGTCCCACACTGCCTCTCCACCATGGCTGACATGGGCCCCTGTCACTACATTCCCCGCATGGGCCCCTGTCACTACATTCCCTGCATGGGCCCCTGTCACTACATTCCCCCCATGGGCCCCTGTCACTACATTCCCCCCATGGGCCCCTGTCACTACATCCCCCCCATGGGCCCCTGTCACTACATTACCCCCATGGGCCCCTGTCACTACATTCCCCCCATGGGCCCCTGTCACTACATCCCCCCCATGGGCCTCTGTCACTACATTCCCCCCATGGGCCCCTGTCACTACATCCCCCCCATGGGCCCAGTCACTACATTCCCGCCATGGGGCCCTGTCACTACATCCCCCCCACGGGCCTCTGTCACTACATTCCCCGCATGGGCCGCTGTCACTACATTCCCCCATGGGCCCCTGTCACTACATTCCCCCATGGGCCCCTGTCACTACATTCCCCCCATGGACTCCTGTCACTACATTCCCCGCATGGGCCCGTCACTACATTCCCCCCATGGGCCCCTGTCACTACATTCCCCCCATGGGCCCCTGTCACTACATTCCCCCCATGGGCCCCTGTCACTACATCCCCCCATGGGCCCCTGCCACTACATTCCCCGCATGGGCCCCTGTCACTACATTCCCCCCATGGGCCCCTGTCACTACATTCCCCCCATGGGCCCCTGTCACTACATTCCCCCCATGGGCCCCTGTCACTACATTCCCCGTATGGGCCCCTATCACTACATTCCCCCCATGGGCCCATCACACCCAAGTCCCACACTGGCTCTCCACCATGGCTGACATGGGCCCCTGTCACTACATTCCCCGCATGGGCCCCTGTCACTACATTCCCTGCATGGGCCCCTGTCACTACATTCCCCCCATGGGCCCCTGTCACTACATTCCCCCCATGGGCCCCTGTCACTACATCCCCCCCATGGGCCCCTGTCACTACATTACCCCCATGGGCCCCTGTCACTACATTCCCCCCATGGGCCCCTGTCACTACATCCCCCCCATGGGCCTCTGTCACTACATTCCCCCCATGGGCCCCTGTCACTACATCCCCCCCATGGGCCCAGTCACTACATTCCCGCCATGGGGCCCTGTCACTACATCCCCCCCACGGGCCTCTGTCACTACATTCCCCGCATGGGCCGCTGTCACTACATTCCCCCATGGGCCCCTGTCACTACATTCCCCCATGGGCCCCTGTCACTACATTCCCCCCATGGACTCCTGTCACTACATTCCCCGCATGGGCCCGTCACTACATTCCCCCCATGGGCCCCTGTCACTACATTCCCCCCATGGGCCCCTGTCACTACATTCCCCCCATGGGCCCCTGTCACTACATCCCCCCATGGGCCCCTGCCACTACATTCCCCGCATGGGCCCCTGTCACTACATTCCCCCCATGGGCCCCTGTCACTACATTCCCCCCATGGGCCCCTGTCACTACATTCCCCCCATGGGCCCCTGTCACTACATTCCCCGTATGGGCCCCTATCACTACATTCCCCCCATGGGCCCATCACACCCAAGTCCCACACTGGCTCTCCACCATGGCTGACATGGGCCCTGTCATACATCCCCCCAATGGGCCCCTGTCACTACATTCCCTGCATGGGCCCCTGTCACTACATTCCCCCATGGGCCCCTGTCACTACATTCCCCCCATGGACTCCTGTCACTACATTCCCCCCATGGGCTCCTGTCACTACATTCCCCCCATGGGCCCCTGTCACTACATTCCCCCCATGGGCCCCTATCACTACATTTCCCCCATGGGCCCATCACCCCCCAGTCCCACACTGGCTCTCCACCATGGCTGACATGGGCCCTGTCATACATCCCCCCCATGGGCCTCTGTCACTACATTCCCCCCATGGGCCCCTGTCACTACATTCCCCCCATGGGCCCCTATCACTACATTTCCCCCATGGGCCCATCACCCCCCAGTCCCACACTGGCTCTCCACCATGGCTGGCACTGTGTGTGCTGGAATATGAAGCCTAGGTGGCTGCAGCCCGGACAGTAACACAGCAGCTGTGACCACACATCACCCATTATTATTATTATACACACATCACAGCATCAGGACGGGGGCAGGCGCCATGTTCCCGGCTCCCTGTGGGCGCCGCCATGTTGGCTTAGTCTGTGCTAGCGCAGATAGAGATGTAATACAGGGTAGATGCTAGAATCAAGTGGGCTAAGGGACCTTTTCCACAAGGGGGAGGAGCTAGGCCAGCGGGATAGTTCCTCTACTATCCACGCCACAAACTATTACCTTTAGTAATTAGGTGGCGAGCGAAGCGAGCCCGTGAGGGTACTTTTCGGGTACCATGCTCGCCCGTAGCTCCTCCCCCTGGTGACGTAGCTCCTCCCCTAGGTACGTCACAAGGTCCTTTCAGTCAATCCGATATAGAACCAACCATGTATTACGGTAGAGGGAGCCGGGGCTAGAGAGTAGGCGGGGCTAATGATGGCTGAGTGACGGGAGCACCGTGCTGTGGGCGGAGCTGGAGGTAGTTGAGTGACGGGGCATTGCGGCCTATGAGACGGAAAGAGGGCGGGGCTGGGTGTGACAGTGACTGTTAACTACGGCCTATGAGCAGGAGAGTAGGCGTGGCCTCGGTGAATAGGCAGGAGAGTGATAGGATTCGGCAGCCAATGGGCGGGGCAGTGTAATTCTGTGACGAACGATGCGTCCTATGGGCAGAGAGAGGGCGGGGCTGGAGGTAAATGAGTGACGGAGCGTTGTGGCCTATGAGAGCAAGGGAGGGCGGGGCTGGCTGTAACTGACAGGAACCTGCGACCTATGAGCTGGAGAGTGTTAGGTGGGCGAGGCAGTGGGGTTGTTGCGTGACGAGAAACTGCAGGGCGGTGAGTGGGCGGGGCTGGAGGTAAATGAGTGACGGGGCAATGCGGCCTATGAGAGAGAGAGAGGGCGGGGCTGGGTGTAGCAGTGACTGGAGGCTGCGACCTATGGGCAGTGAGTGGGCGGGGCTGCTCCTGGTTGCTGAGTTACCGTGGTAGTCACTACCCATAATCCCATGCACTAGGGTGACGATGACTCGGAAATACCTCCCCGCCCACTTCCGGTACACATCCATCTGTGTCCACGGTGCGATCTCTCCTGCCGCCTCATCCTTCAGGTAATGTCCCCTCATCCCTCCTGTCTCCTGCCCCAACCTCTCCTAATACCCCCTCTCCTGCCCCCATCCTCTCCTAATACCCCCTCTCCTGCCCCCATCCTCTCCTAATACCCCCTCTCCTGCCCCATCCTCTCCTAATACCCCCTCTCCTGCCCCCATCCTCTCCTAATACCCCCTCTCCTGCCCCCAACCTCTCCTAATACCCCCTCTCCTGCCCCATCCTCTCCTAATACCCCTTCTCCTGCCCCATCCTCTCCTAATACCCCCTCTCCTGCCCCATCCTCTCCTAATACCCCCTCTCCTGCCCCCATCCTCTCCTAATACCCCCTCTCCTGCCCCCATCCTCTCCTAATACCCCCTCTCCTGCCCCATCCTCTCCTAATACCCCCTCTCCTGCCCCATCCTCTCCTAATACCCCCTCTCCTGCCCCCATCCTCTCCTAATACCCCCTCTCCTGCCCCCATCCTCTCCTAATACCCCCTCTCCTGCCTCCATCCTCTCCTAATACCCACTCTCCTGCCCCCACCTCTCCTAATACCCCCTCTCCTGCCCCCATCCTCTCCTAATACCCCCTCTCCTGCCCCATCCTCTCCTATTACCCCCTCTCCTGCCCCATCCTCTCCTAATACCCCCTCACCTGCCCCCCATCCTCTCCTAATACCCCCTCTCCTGCCCCCATCCTCTCCTAATACCCCCTCTCCTGCCCCCCATCCTCTCCTAATACCCCCTCTCCTGCCCCCATCTTCTCCTAATTACCCCCTCTACTGCCCCAACCTCTCCTAATACCCCCTCTCCTGCCCCAACCTCTCCTAATACCCCCTCTCCTGCCCCCATCCTCTCCTAATACCCCCTCTCCTGCCCCCATCCTCTCCTAATACCCCCTCTCCTGCCCCATCTTCTCCTAATACCCCCTCTCCTGCCCCCATCCTCTCCTAATACCCCCTCTCCTGCCCCCAACCTCTCCTAATACCCCCTCTCCTGCCCCATCCTCTCCTAATACCCCTTCTCCTGCCCCATCCTCTCCTAATACCCCCTCTCCTGCCCCCATCCTCTCCTAATACCCCCTCTCCTGCCCCCATCCTCTCCTAATACCCCCTCTCCTGCCCCATCCTCTCCTAATACCCCCTCTCCTGCCCCATCCTCTCCTAATACCCCCTCTCCTGCCCCATCCTCTCCTAATACCCCCTCTCCTGCCCCCATCCTCTCCTAATACCCCCTCTCCTGCCCCCATCCTCTCCTAATACCCCCTCTCCTGCCTCCATCCTCTCCTAATACCCACTCTCCTGCCCCCACCTCTCCTAATACCCCCTCTCCTGCCCCCATCCTCTCCTAATACCCCCTCTCCTGCCCCATCCTCTCCTATTACCCCCTCTCCTGCCCCATCCTCTCCTATTACCCCCTCTCCTGCCCCCCATCCTCTCCTAATACCCCCTCACCTGCCCCCCATCCTCTCCTAATACCCCCTCTCCTGCCCCCATCCTCTCCTAATACCCCCTCTCCTGCCCCCCATCCTCTCCTAATACCCCCTCTCCTGCCCCCATCTTCTCCTAATTACCCCCTCTACTGCCCCAACCTCTCCTAATACCCCCTCTCCTGCCCCAACCTCTCCTAATACCCCCTCTCCTGCCCCCATCTTCTCCTAATTACCCCCTCTACTGCCCCAACCTCTCCTAATACCCTCTCTCCTGCCCCCAACCTCACCTAATACCCCCTCTCCTGCCCCCATCCTCTCCTAATACCCCCTCTCCTGCCCCCATCCTCTCCTAATACCCCCTCTCCTGCCCCCATCCTCTCCTAATACCCCCTCTCCTGCCCCCATCCTCTCCTAATACCCCCTCTCCTGCCCCCATCCTCTCCTAATACCCCCTCTCCTGCCCCCATCCTCTCCTAATACCCCCTCTCCTGCCCCCATCCTCTCCTAATACCCCCTCTCCTGCCCCCATCCTCTCCTAATACCCCCTCTCCTGCCCCCACCTCTCCTAATACCCTCTCTCCTGCCCCCAACCTCACCTAATACCCCCTCTCCTGCCCCAACCTCTCCTAATACCCCCTCTCCTGCCCCCATCTTCTCCTAATTACCCCCTCTCCTGCCCCCATCCTCTCCTAATACCCCCTCTCCTGCCCCCATCCTCTCCTAATACCCCCTCTCCTGCCCCCATCCTCTCCTAATACCCCCTCTCCTGACCCCATCCTCTCCTAATACCCCCTCTCCTGACCCCATCCTCTCCTAATACCCCCTCTCCTGCCCCCATCCTCTCCTAATACCCCCTCTCCTGCCCCCATCCTCTCCTAATACCCCCTCTCCTGACCCCATCCTCTCCTAATACCCCCTCTCCTGCCCCCATCCTCTCCTAATACCCCCACTCCTGCCCCCATCCTCTCCTAATACCCCCTCTCCTGCCCCCATCCTCTCCTAATACCCCCTCTCCTGCCCTATCCTCTCCTAATACCCCCTCTCCTGCCCTATCCTCTCCTAATACCCCCTCTCCTGCCCCATCCTCTCCTAATACCCCCTCTCCTGCCCCCATCCTCTCCTAATACCCCCTCTCCTGCCCCCATCCTCTCCTAATACCCCCACTCCTGCCCTATCCTCTCCTAATACCCTCTCTCCTGCCCTATCCTCTCCTAATACCCCCTCTCCTGCCCCCACCTCTCCTAATACCCCCTCTCCTGCCCCCATCCTCTCCTAATACCCCCTCTCCTGCCCCAACCTCTCCTAATACCCCCTCTCCTGCCCCCACCTCTCCTAATACCCCCTCTCCTGCCCCCATCCTCTCCTAATACCCCCTCCTAATACCCCCTCTCCTGCCCCCATCCTCTCCTAATGCCCCCTCTTTTGCCCCCAACCTCTCCTAATACCCCCTATCCTGCCCCAACCTCTCCTAATACCCCCTCGCCTGACCCCAACCTCTCCTAATACCCCCTCTCCTGACCCCAACCTCTCCTAATACCCCCTCTCCTGACCCCATCCTCTCCTAATACCCCGTCTCCTGCTCCCAACCTCTCCTAATACCCCCTCTCCTGCCCCCAACCTCTCCTGCCCCTATATACTTCTAATACTCCCTCTCATGTCCCTGACATTCGCCTAATGCCCACTCACCTGATGTCTGTCTGTTATCTGCTGCCCCTGACATCCTAATGCCCCCTCATTTACTACCCCCTGTCTGTCACCTTCTGCCCCTACATTCTCCTAATACCCCTCACCTGCTGCCCCTGACATTCTCCTAATGCCCCCTCACCTGCTGCCCCTGACATTCTCCTAATGCCCCCTCGCCTGCAGCCCCCTGTCTGTCCCTCACTTGCTGCCCTTCTAACCTACCGCTCCCTGTCATTCTCCTGTTGCCCCTTCACCTATCTCCTGCCGCACCCCAGTCTTCTGCCACCAGAGCCATTTCTAGGGTTAGGTGATCTGTGCAATCACACGGGGCGCATGCGGCCGCGGTCTCTTTGAGACAGTATTCCATGTCTGGCTTTCCGCATGGAATAATGTTGAAAGTGTCTCACCCAAAATGGCCACCGCCTCAGAGACACTTCAGACTGTTGCTAGAGGAGATGGCGACCATTTTTGGAGGGACATTTACAAGACTGGCAGACGCTAACAGCATCCCCACCCTCCTCCATTTCCTGCCGCTCTCATCCTCCAGGTAATGGCTGTCGTATCCCATCTCACCCTGCAACCCCCCTTGCCTTGTGGCCCCCAGCCACCACTTTCTGCTGCCCCCCTTTTCAGTCTCCAGCCGCTCCCCACCTGTCTCCTGTTGACCCCCTCACCTGCTCCCTTCCTCACCTGCTGACCATTGTCGTCGTCCCCCCCACATGCAGCTCCCTGCCTGTCATTACTGTATCTCTACTGCAACCCCTCCTCACCTACCGCCTCCCCCATCCTCCCACCTCACCTGCTGCCACCTGTCTTCTACTACCAACCTTTCCTGCTGCCCCCAGTGTGTTTCCTGCCGACCCTTAACATGCCACCCCGTCTGCCCCTGCTGCCCCCTCACCTTCCACTAGCCTGTCTTCTGCCACCCTCCTTCTTGAGGTGAGGGGGATCTGTGAGCGACACAGTGACATCACTTATATCTATAATAATAATACAGGGACATGACTGGGGAGGTGAGGGGATCTAGGAGTGTATACAATGATATTTGGTGTCTCCCGCATTTCACAGGAATACAGTGGTGAAGAAGACGCCCAGCTATCCCCACGTGTCAGGAGGACATAGCAGGACCCAGAGCCCCATCCCGGTGCCTCCACCTCACTCACTGATACATGAGAGAGACAATGACAAGAAGATCCTGGAACTCACCAACAAGATCATTCAGCTGCTGACTGGAGAGGTGACTGATGGGAATGGGGAATTATACAGTAACACCAGGGGATGTGTCTGGGTGATGACTGGAGAGGTGACTGCTGGGAATGGGACATTATACAGTAACACCAGAGGATGTGTCTGGGTGATGACTGGAGAGGTGACTGCCGGGAATGGGACATTATGCAGTAACACCAGGGGATGTGTCTGGGTGATGACTGGAGAGGTGACTGCTGGGAATGGGACATTATACAGTAACACCAGGGAATGTGTCTGGGTGATGACTGGAGAGGTGACTGCTGGGAATGGGACATTATACAGTAACACCGGGGGACGTGTCTGGGTGATGACTGGAGAGGTGACTGCTGGGAATGGGACATTATACAGTAACACCAGGGGATTTGTCTGGGTGATGACTGGAGAGGTGACTGCTGGGAATGGGACATTATACAGTAACATCAGGGGACGTGTCTGGGTGATGACTGGAGAGGTAACTGCGGGGAATGGGATATTATACAGTAACACCAGGGGACGTGTCTGGGTGATGACTGGAGAGGTGACTGCTGGGAATGGGACATTATACAGTAACACCAGGGGATTTGTCTGGGTGATGACTGGAGAGGTGACTGCTGGGAATGGGACATTATACAGTAACACCAGGGGACGTGTCTGGGTGATGACTGGAGAGGTGACTGCTGGGAATGGGACATTATACAGTAACACCAGGGAACGTGTCTGGGTGATGACTGGAGAGGTGACTGCTGGGAATGGGGCATTATACAGTAACACCAGGGAACGTGTCTGGGTGATGACTGGAGAGGTGACTGCTGGGAATGGGACATTATACAGTAACACCGGGGGACGTGTCTGGGTGATGACTGGAGAGGTGACTGCTGGGAATGGGGCATTATACAGTAACACCAGGGGATGTGTCTAGGTGATGACTGGAGAGGTGACTGCTGGGAATGGGACATTATACAGTAACACCAGGGGATTTGTCTGGGTGATGACTGGAGAGGTGACTGCTGGGAATGGGACATTATACAGTAACACCAGGGGACGTGTCTGGGTGATGACTGGAGAGGTGACTGCTGGGAATGGGGCATTATACAGTAACACCAGGGGATGTGTCCGGGTGATGACTGGAGAGGTAACTGCTGGGAATGGGGCATTATACAGTAACACCAGGGGACGTGTCTGGATGATGACTGGAGAGGTGACTGCTGGGAATGGGGGATTATACAGTAACACCAGGGGACGTGTCTGGGTGATGACTGGAGAGGTGACTGCTGGGAATGGGGGATTATACAGTAACACCAGGGGATGTGTCTGGGTGATGACTGCTGGGAATGGGGCATTATACAGTAACACCAGGGGACGTGTCTGGGTGATGACTGGAGAGGTGACTGCTGGGAATGGGGCATTATACAGTAACACCAGGGAATGTGTCTGTGTGATGACTGGAGAGGTGACTGCTGGGAATGGGGCATTATACAGTAACACCGGGGGATGTGTCTGGGGGATGTCTGGAGAGGTGATTGCTGGGAATGGGGCATTATACAGTAACACCGGGGGATGTGTCTGGGGGATGTCTGGAGAGGTGATTGCTGGGAATGGGGCATTATACAGTAACACCGGGGGATGTGTCCGGGTGATGACTGGAGAGGTGACTGCTGGGAATGGGACATTATACAGTAACACCAGGGGATGTGTCTGGGTGATGACTGGAGAGGTGACTGCTGGGAATGGGACATTATACAGTAACACCAGGGGATGTGTCTGGGTGATGACTGGAGAGGTGACTGCTGGGAATGGGGGATTATACAGTAACACCAGGGGATGTGTCTGGGTGATGACTGCTGGGAATGGGGCATTATACAGTAACACCAGGGGACGTGTCTGGGTGATGACTGGAGAGGTGACTGCTGGGAATGGGACATTATACAGTAACACCAGGGGACGTGTCTGGGTGATGACTGGAGAGGTGACTGCTGGGAATGGGGGATTATACAGTAACACCAGGGGATGTGTCTGGGTGATGACTGCTGGGAATGGGGCATTATACAGTAACACCAGGGGACGTGTCTGGGTGATGACTGGAGAGGTGACTGCTGGGAATGGGACATTATACAGTAACACCAGGGGACGTGTCTGGGTGATGACTGGAGAGGTGACTGCTGGGAATGGGACATTATACAGTAACACCAGGGGATGTGTCTGGGTGATGACTGGAGAGGTGACTGCTGGGAATGGGACATTATACAGTAACACCAGGGGATGTGTCTGGGTGATGACTGTATCACTGTGTGTGTCAGGTTCCTATAAGGTGTCAGGATGTCACTGTCTATGTCTCCATGCAGGAGGAGGAGTATATAGAGGAACACAGGGGTCTGTACTAGGACGTGATGATGGAGAATCACCGGCCCCTCACATCACTGGGTAAGAGGAGACTGTCATGTATTGTACAGGGGAGAGCAGGTATGGGGCCCCCTATATACACACATCATCTGATAATCACATATATACACTGTACTCAGTCACTGTGTGTCTCCTACAGATGGACCCAGTAACAGAGATACCCCAGAGAGATGTCCCCGTCCTCTGTATTCCCAGGATTGTACAGAGGAGAATCACAGGACCCCACAGGAGGATCAGGTAGGTGGGATTTAGGGTCTCACCCATATACTAAAGTGACTGTCACTATATGATCTGTAGAGAAGCTGTGTGTATTATACACTGATATTATACTGTTTCACCTCCGTTTAATCTGACTGTATGCAAATGTCATTATAGTGTTGTGGGTTTTTTTTTCTGCTGCAGGGTACACTGGGTTCCACAAGGAATAACATCGGGGTGTAGAGTAGGATCTTGATCTGAACCACCAACAGGCTAAAAGCTTTGACTGTTCCCAGAATGCATAGCGCCTCCTCTATAACCCCGCTTGTAACTGCTCTGTGATATCTACTCCGTGTATCTCACTCCTGCTATCCATATATTCTATACCCTGAGTGGGCTAAGTGCGTCAGGGTTATTGTTTAATATAGGTAGTTCACAGGAAATGCTTATTGTGTATTTCTCTGGCTGGGTCCACAGGGTTATCCACAGGATAACATTGGGATATTGTCGAGCGACAGCGAAAATGGCACCAACACGGCCACATGCTTTCTGACCTCCCAGGATGCATTGGGGCCTCCACTATATAGTCCCGCCCACTGACTCAGTCAGATCAGTTTTTTGCTTGGTGCGGCAGGAGCCGCATGGTCACAGGGCTGCTGAGAGAGCAGCCTCAAGCTTTTACTTTACTTTATTTTTATAGACTTACTATATGTTTTTTGAGCGATTTCTCTTAACAGCGTCTTAAACGCATACTAGAAAGAGTCGCTCCAACAACTCCCCACCGGGTCGCAACTACGCTTACCTTCGGGTATCAGTGCTGTCTCGACGGGCGTCTGTGTCGGATGTTCTAGCAGACGTTACCATGTCCAGCAGACGTTACCAGGCTGTGGCCGGAGCATGGGGAGACGATGAGTCTATGGACTTCTAGTGTTCACTTTAGGAGTGAAATGGGGCAGGGCGCCGGAATCCGGGGGCACATGCGCGCAAAATGGGGGTGTGGCCACGCCTACGTCATCTTAGGGGGCGGTGCGGCCCACAGACGCTACTATAGAGAGCGTCTGTGGCTGGCGACGTCACTGTTGGGGGCGTGCCCAGCACCTCCGTCTGTGCTGGGCTTCCCCCCCAGCCCTCTCCCAATGCGTGAATGGATGCCGCGTGCATGCGCACGGCATCTATACACGCCGGGAGGGCAGGGAGCGGGCGGCTGTTCTAGCAGGGCGCCGCAAAAGGGGCAGGGCGGGTTTTGCCTGGTAAAAAACGGGCAGGGCCCGGCGCCCTGGTAAAACAGCCTAGAGTGAACACTAGACTTCCTCTTACTAGAGGGGTCAGGACACAGCTACGCTGATTTGGTGGAGACTACAGTGTGTTGATGCGCCGAACATTTGAGTGCGACAGCGCTATGCTCCAGGATTATAGGCGCCAGGACTAGGTAGAGGCCGCGATCCTGGGAGTTTAAGTCAACAGGGGGATTCAGACGCTCTCCTGGCCGCCCCTCCTCCGAGTTCATGGCCAGTTCTCGCGTGTCTCTCGTTTCATGAACTGAATGACCTCACTTCCGGCTCAGACGCTACCACAAGGGTACTCGGTCGCAGCTTAGACGCTGCGGTTGTGTACACTGGATATAAACCCGCCCAGACCGAGTCGCAGGCCTTAGCGTCTGCATACACGTGGAAGTCGCTCAGCGTCCGTGTCCGTCAGTGAGCGTCCTTGTCCGTTATCAGTTATATAAGAGCGGTAGTGTACATCAGTAGCGTCTGAATCCACTCAGCGTCTTGCGAGCGCATTTGCTTGGATATGGAAGTGTGGTGAGTCTCCCTGTATCCCGCTCTCTGGAGGCAGGGTATACAGTACTAAAAATTCTCTCTACTTCTTAGTATGCATTGTTAATTTTTAGTACCTATTGCATATGAGACCTGTATATTACTGTGTTTTCTGCATGTTATGTTGAAAAAGAACCAGTTAGGACGTCAGAGAAATTGTACTTCTGTCCTAAGTGGATGCTGGGACTCCGTAAGGACCATGGGGAAATAGCGGCTCCGCAAGAGGCTGGGCACATCTAAAGAAAGCTTTAGGACTAGCTGGTGTGCACTGGCTCCTCCCCCCATGACCCTCCTCCAAGCCTCAGATCTCTGTGCCCGAACGAGAAGGGTGCACACTAGGGGCTCTCCTGAGCTTCTTAGTGAAAGTTTTAGTTAGGTTGCTGGCAACAGGCTCACTGCATCGAGGGACTAAGGGGAGAAGAAGCGAACTCACCTGCGTGCAGAGTGGATTGGGCATCTTAGGCTACTGGACATTAGCTCCAGAGGGACGATCACAGGCCCAGCTTGGATGGGTCCCAGAGCCGCGCCGCCGGCCCCCTTACAAACCTAGAAGCATGAAGATTGTCCAGAAATCGGCGGCAGAAGACGTCCTGTCTTCAACAAGGTAGCGCACAGCACTGCAGCTGTGCGCCATTGCTCTCAGCACACTTCACACTCCGGTCACTGAGGGTGCAGGGCGCTGGGGGGGTCGCCCTGAGACGCAATAAAAAACACCTTGGATGGCAAAACAAATGCATCACATATAGCTCCTGGGCTATATGGATGCATTTAACCCCTGCTAAATACATAAAAAAATGGGAGATAGGCTCCGCCCCCTTATCGGCGGCCTTATCTCCTCAGCACACTGGCGCCATTTTCCCTCACAGCTCCGTTGGAGGGAAGCTCCCTGTCTCTCCCCTGCAGTCACTGCACTACAGAAAGGGTTAAAAAAGAGAGGGGGGGGCACTGATTAAGCGCAGTAATAAAGATACTGCAGCTATAAGGGGAAAAACACTTGTATAAGGTTATCCCTATATATATATATATATATATATATATATATATATATATATATGCACGGTCGTGCCCTTATATTAAGGCTGAATCGAACAAACGGAATTCTCCCATAGGGAACTTCTGAGATGGGGGCATGGTGTTTGAGGGGCTACACCTCAAAAGTGATTGGACGTACTGAGCTGAAATTTGCCATGGGCGCGTAGAATCGTCACCCGATGCTGCATGCCAAATTTCAGGGCAAAATAATAAAAATTGAGGAATTGGGAGTAACCTAAAGTTCCAACTGTCAGTTTTTTTCTGCCACTCCCTCTGTGGCTTTTTGACACCGTATTCCCATAGAGTGAATGAGGATTTTTTTGGGAAGGCATAACTCAGGATAGAGGACAAATTAAGACTTGGGGTTTGTTTTACTAGATAGAGTATGTCCCTGTGTAGTGCCTTTTGGGGTTGTGGTTTTTCAGAAAGTTATAGGTTTTTTTTAATGAAGAGAAATATGCCCCATTATAGAGATAGGGCATTTCAATTTGTTGCGCCTGCGCAGTGGCCGCCAGCAGGGGGTGTACAGTGAGTAGCTGTAGTTGGGCCGTTGGGCACGAGGAGACAGAGAGGGAAGGAGTCACGTGGAGCTGCAGGAGGACAGCCAGCGGGAGAAGATCGCCGGAGCTGCACACCGCTGGGTGAGTATTATCAGGCAGCCCCCCACTGTGTACCCTGCTTATTTTCCCGTTCCCCCCTGCGTGTCCGGCCACACTCCCCTCCCGCTGTGTGCGCGGCCGCCAGCCTGACTGCTCCTGGTGGCTGCCTGCGTCTCCTCTGCCTGTGGTGCCGTGGGCTGCCCGCTGCTGTCGCTCCTACTGTCCCCCCGCGGCTATCAGGCGTAGCGGATTACCGGTGAGCCGCTGGCCGGTGCTGGCGCTGCAGGCCGCCTTCTTGGTCAGCTTTGTGACCTGTAACGACGCCCCGCCGGTGCCCGGAGAGCCGCAGCTGCACATTGAGCGGAGCTGGGAGCCGGAGCTGTGCCGGCGCCGTGTGCAGGACGGAGACTTCGTGCGCTACCACTACCACGGATCCTTCCCGGACGGCACGAAGTTCGACTCCAGGTATGGGGCGGAGCTAATGTGATTTACTAACCTCTGTGTGCCTGTATCTGTGTTATCGCCTCTGTCCTCCTCATCACTCCTCTACTCCAGTGTCAGGGCGACAGGTTAATGTCACTTTCTGAGAGTATGGGGATGGGTGACAGGCCTGTAACATATCCCCCTCTGCAGAATACTGGTAAAATGTAACTAACATACCGCACAGTGCAGCACAAATAAGAAGCGCTGCAATGGCTATTCCCCAGGCAGGGCACAAGCTCTCAGTATAGCTGTCACTCAGGTACAGTACCAGTATATAGACCTACTGTACTAGCTGCCTCTCTAGAAACTGTGCTCATTCATTTTTCTCTGTGTAGTAACCTTTGTGCACTAAATTCATGGACTTGCCACAGGCTATTACATTTGTGTTTTATTACAAAATAATATATATACCGTTAGTCAGGCTAGAAAGTATATTTAGCAGAACCGTAGCTTCTTGTAGAACTGAAGTGCCTCAGTTGCAGTAACTTTTTTCCCCCCTCAATTAGGGGCAAGCTGAAACATGATTCCTCCAGATTGTCCACGTCCTCACGTGCTGTGCTTTTCACATAGAGATGCTGAGTGCTCAGAGTCCTCCGCTGTGTGCCACCCCCCCCTCCTCCGCTGTGTGCCGCCCCCCCCCCTCCTCCGCTGTGTGCCGCCCCCCCCCTCCTCCGCTGTGTGCCGCCCCCCCCTTCCTCCGCTGTGTGCCGCCCCCCCCTTCTCCGCTGTGCGCCGCCCCCCCCTTCTCCGCTGTGTGCCGCCCCCCCTCCTCCGCTGTGTGCCCCCTCCCCCCCCTCCCTGCCTCCGCTGTGTGTCCCCGCCCACCCTGCCTCCCTGCTGTGTGTCCCCCCCCTCCCTGCTGTGCCCCCCCTACCTGCTGTGCCGTCCCCCCCACCCGCCCTCCCTGCTGTGCCGTCCTCCCTGCCCTCCCTGCTGTGTGTCCCCCCCTGCCCTCAATGCTGTGTGTGTGTGTGTGTCCCCCTCCCATCCCTGCTGTGTCCCACCCCCGCCCTGCTGTGTGTCCCCCCCCCCCTCCCCTCCACTCCCATCCCTGCTGTGCCCCCCCCCCGCCCTGCTGTGTGTCCCCCCCCACCCTGCTGTGTGTCCCCACCCCGCCCTGCTGTGTGTGTCCCTCCCCCCCCTCCCATCCCTGCTGTGTGTCCCCCCCCCACCCTGCTGTGTGTCCCCCCCCGCCCTGCTGTGTGTCCCCCCCCACCCTGCTGTGTGTCCCCCCCGCCCTGCTGTGTGTCCCCCCCCCACCCTGCTGTGTGTCCCCCCCCCCCACCCTGCTGTGTGTCCCCCCCCGCCCTGCTGTGTGTCCCCCCCCCGCCCTGCTGTGTGTCCCCCCCCGCCCTGCTGTGTGTCCCCCCCCCGCCCTGCTGTGTGTCCCCCCCCCGCCCTGCTGTGTGTCCCGCCCTCCCTGCTGTGCTCCCCCCTCCGCCCTCCCTGCTGTGTGTCCGCCCCCCCCCTCCCCCTGCTGTGTGTCCGGCCGCCCCTCCCTCCCTCTCTGCTGTGTGTCCGGCCGCCCCCCCTTCTCCCTCCCTCCCTGCTGTGTCTTCGGCCACCCCCCCCCTCCCTGCTGTGTGTCCGGCCACCCCCCCCCCTCCCTGCTGTGTGTCCAGCCACCCCCCTCCCCTCCCTGCTGTGTGTTCGGCCACCCTCCCGACCCTGCTGTGTGTCCAGCCACCCCTCCCACGCAGCACCTGACACACACACGCAGCACCTGACACACACACGCAGCACCTGACACACACACGCAGCGCCTGACACACACACGCAGCACCTGACACACACACGCAGCACCTGACACACACACGCAGCACCTGACACACTCACACAGACACGCAGCGCCTGACACACACACAGACACGCAGCGCCTGACACCCACACACAGACACGCAGCGCCTGACACACACAGACACGCAGCGCCTGACACCCACACACAGACACGCAGCGCCTGACACCCACAGACACGCAGCGCCTGGCACACACAGACACGCAGCGCCTGACACACACAACACGCAGCGCCTGACACACACAAACACGCAGCGCCTGGCACACACAGACACGCAGCGCCTGGCACACACAGACACGCAGCGCCTGACACACACAAACACGCAGCGCCTGGCACACACAGACACGCAGCGCCTGGCACACACAGACACGCAGCGCCTGGCACACACAGACACGCAGCGCCTGGCACACACAGACACGCAGCGCCTGGCACACACAGACACGCAGCGCCTGACACACACAGACACGCAGCGCCTGACACACACAAACACGCAGCGCCTGCACACACAGACACGCAGCGCCTGACACACACAGACACGCAGCGCCTGGCACACACAGACACGCAGCGCCTGGCACACACAGACACGCAGCGCCTGACACACACAGACACGCAGCGCCTGGCACACACAGACACGCAGCGCCTGGCACACACAGACACGCAGCGCCTGGCACACACAGACACGCAGCGCCTGGCACACACAGACACGCAGCGCCTGGCACACACAGACACGCAGCGCCTGACACACACAAACACGCAGCGCCTGACACACACAGACACGCAGCGCCTGGCACACACAGACACGCAGCGCCTGGCACACACAGACACGCAGCGCCTGGCACACACAGACACGCAGCGCCTGGCACACACAGACACGCAGCGCCTGGCACACACAGACACGCAGCGCCTGGCACACACAGACACGCAGCGCCTGGCACACACAGACACGCAGCGCCTGACACACACACACACGCAGCGCCTGGCACACACAGACACGCAGCGCCTGGCACACACAGACACGCAGCGCCTGGCACACACAGACACGCACCTGACACACACAGACACGCAGCGCCTGACACACACAGACACGCAGCGCCTGGCACACACAGACACGCAGCGCCTGGCACACACAGACACGCAGCGCCTGACACACACAGACACGCAGCGCCTGGCACACACAGACACGCAGCGCCTGGCACACACAGACACGCAGCGCCTGGCACACACAGACACGCAGCGCCTGACACACACAGACACGCAGCGCCTGACACACACAGACACGCAGCGCCTGACACACACAGACACGCAGCGCCTGGCACACACACAGACACGCAGCGCCTGGCACACACAGACACGCAGCGCCTGGCACACACAGACACGCAGCGCCTGGCACACACAAACACGCAGCGCCTGGCACACACAGACACGCAGCGCCTGACACACACAGACACGCAGCGCCTGGCACACACAGACACGCAGCGCCTGACACACACACACACGCAGCGCCTGGCACACACAGACACGCAGCGCCTGGCACACACACACACGCAGCGCCTGGCACACACAGACACGCAGCGCCTGGCACACACAGACACGCAGCGCCTGACACCCACACACAGACACGCAGCGCCTGGCACACACAGACACGCAGCGCCTGGCACACACAGACACGCAGCGCCTGACACCCACACACAGACACGCAGCGCCTGGCACACACAGACACGCAGCGCCTGGCACACACAGACACGCAGCGCCTGACACACACAGACACGCAGCGCCTGGCACACACAGACACGCAGCGCCTGGCACACACAGACACGCAGCGCCTGGCACACACAGACACGCAGCGCCTGGCACACACAGACACGCAGCGCCTGGCACACACAGACACGCAGCGCCTGGCACACACAGACACGCAGCGCCTGGCACACACAGACACGCAGCGCCTGGCACACACAGACACGCAGCGCCTGGCACACACAGACACGCAGCGCCTGACACACACAGACACGCAGCGCCTGACACACACAGACACGCAGCGCCTGACACCCACACAGACACGCAGCGCCTGGCACACACACACACGCAGCGCCTGGCACACACAGACACGCAGCGCCTGACACACACAGACACGCAGCGCCTGACACACACAGACACGCAGCGCCTGGCACACACAGACACGCAGCGCCTGGCACACACAGACACGCAGCGCCTGGCACACACAGACACGCAGCGCCTGGCACACACAGACACGCAGCGCCTGACACACACAGACACGCAGCGCCTGACACACACAGACACGCAGCGCCTGACACACACAGACACGCAGCGCCTGGCACACACACACACGCAGCGCCTGCACACACACAGACACGCAGCGCCTGGCACACACAGACACGCAGCGCCTGGCACACACAGACACGCAGCGCCTGACACACACAGACACGCAGCGCCTGGCACACACAGACACGCAGCGCCTGGCACACACAGACACGCAGCGCCTGGCACACACAGACACGCAGCGCCTGGCACACACAGACACGCAGCGCCTGACACACACAGACACGCAGCGCCTGACACACACAGACACGCAGCGCCTGACACACACAGACACGCAGCGCCTGACACACACAGACACGCAGCGCCTGACACACACACACAGACACGCAGCGCCTGACACACACAGACACGCAGCGCCTGACACACACAGACACGCAGCGCCTGACACACACAGACACGCAGCGCCTGACACACACAGACACGCAGCGCCTGACACCCACACACACGCAGCGCCTGACACACACAGACACGCAGCGCCTGGCACACACAGACACGCAGCGCCTGGCACACACAGACACGCAGCGCCTGACACACACAGACACGCAGCGCCTGGCACACACAGACACGCAGCGCCTGGCACACACAGACACGCAGCGCCTGGCACACACAGACACGCAGCGCCTGGCACACACAGACACGCAGCGCCTGGCACACACAGACACGCAGCGCCTGGCACACACAGACACGCAGCGCCTGACACACACAGACACGCAGCGCCTGACACACACAGACACGCAGCGCCTGACACACACAGACACGCAGCGCCTGACACACACAGACACGCAGCGCCTGACACACACACACAGACACGCAGCGCCTGACACACACAGACACGCAGCGCCTGACACACACAGACACGCAGCGCCTGGCACACACACAGACACGCAGCGCCTGGCACACACAGACACGCAGCGCCTGACACACACAGACACGCAGCGCCTGGCACACACACAGACACGCAGCGCCTGGCACACACAGACACGCAGCGCCTGGCACACACAGACACGCAGCGCCTGGCACACACAAACACGCAGCGCCTGACACCCACACACAGACACGCAGCGCCTGGCACACACAGACACGCAGCGCCTGGCACACACAGACACGCAGCGCCTGACACCCACACACAGACACGCAGCGCCTGGCACACACAGACACGCAGCGCCTGGCACACACAGACACGCAGCGCCTGACACCCACACACAGACACGCAGCGCCTGGCACACACAGACACGCAGCGCCTGGCACACACAAGACACGCAGCGCCTGGCACACACAGACACGCAGCGCCTGGCACACACAGACACGCAGCGCCTGGCACACACACACACGCAGCGCCTGGCACACACAGACACGCAGCGCCTGACACACACAGACACGCAGCGCCTGACACCCACACACACGCAGCGCCTGGCACACACAGACACGCAGCGCCTGACACACACAGACACGCAGCGCCTGGCACACACAGACACGCAGCGCCTGACACACACAGACACGCAGCGCCTGGCACACACAGACACGCAGCGCCTGGCACACACAGACACGCAGCGCCTGACACACACAGACACGCAGCGCCTGACACACACAGACACGCAGCGCCTGGCACACACAGACACGCAGCGCCTGGCACACACAGACACGCAGCGCCTGGCACACACAGACACGCAGCGCCTGGCACACACAGACACGCAGCGCCTGGCACACACAGACACGCAGCGCCTGGCACACACAGACACGCAGCGCCTGGCACACACAGACACGCAGCGCCTGGCACACACAGACACGCAGCGCCTGGCACACACAGACACGCAGCGCCTGACACACACACACACGCAGCGCCTGACACACACAGACACGCAGCGCCTGGCACACACAGACACGCAGCGCCTGGCACACACAGACACGCAGCGCCTGACACACACAGACACGCAGCGCCTGGCACACACACACACGCAGCGCCTGACACACACAGACACGCAGCGCCTGGCACACACAGACACGCAGCGCCTGGCACACACAGACACGCAGCGCCTGGCACACACAGACACGCAGCGCCTGGCACACACAGACACGCAGCGCCTGACACACAGACACGCAGCGCCTGGCACACACACACACGCAGCGCCTGGCACACACACACACGCAGCGCCTGGCACACACAGACACGCAGCGCCTGACACACACAGACACGCAGCGCCTGACACACACAGACACGCAGCGCCTGACACACACAGACACGCAGCGCCTGGCACACACAGACACGCAGCGCCTGGCACACACAGACACGCAGCGCCTGACACACACAGACACGCAGCGCCTGGCACACACAGACACGCAGCGCCTGGCACACACAGACACGCAGCGCCTGACACACACAGACACGCAGCGCCTGGCACACACAGACACGCAGCGCCTGGCACACACAGACACGCAGCGCCTGACACACACAGACACGCAGCGCCTGGCACACACAGACACGCAGCGCCTGGCACACACAGACACGCAGCGCCTGGCACACACAGACACGCAGCGCCTGACACACACAGACACGCAGCGCCTGACACACACAGACACGCAGCGCCTGACACACATACACTCACGCACCTTAAACACACACACGCAGCACCTGACACACACACACACACACACACACGCAGCACCTGACACACACACACACACACACACACGCAGCACCTGACACACACACGCACACGCAGCACCTGTCACACGCACTCACACGCAGCACCTGACACACGCACTCACACGCACCTGACACTCACACGCACATGACACACGCACTCACACGCAGCACCTGACATACTCACACGCAGCACCTGACACTCACACGCACCTGACACACACACTCACGCACCTGACACACGCACTCACACGCAGCACCTGACATACTGCCACGCAGCACCTGACACACACGCAGACACGCAGCACCTGACACGCAGCACCTGACACACACGCAGCACCTGACACGCAGCACCTGACACACACGCAGCACCTGACACACAAACACGCAGACACGCAGCACCTGACACACACGAAGACACGCAGCACCTGACACACACACACACACACGCAGACTCGCAGCACATGACACACACACGCAGACTCGCAGCACATGACACACACACGCAGACATGCAGCAGCTGACACACACGCAGCACCTGACACACACACACGCAGCACCTGACACAAACACACGCAGCACCTGACACACAGACATGCAGCGCCTGACACACACACACACACGCAGCGCCTGACACACACGCATACATGCAGCATCTGACACACACATGCAGCACCTGACAGACACACACACAGACATGCAGCACCTGACACCCACACACACAGACATGCAGCACCTGACAGACACACACACAGACATGCAGCACCTGACACCCACACACACACAGACATGCAGCACCTGACACACCCACACACACAGACATGCAGCACCTGACACACCCACACACAGACATGCAGCACCTGACACACCCACACACTTACAGACATGCAGCACCTGACACACACACACACACAGGCAGCACCTGACACACATATATACATGTGGCATTTAACGCATACACGCACAGCACCTGACACACAATCATATACACTCAGAGCACCTAACACACACATACACTCGCAGCACCTCACACACACTCGTATACACACGCAGCACCTGCCACTCACACATATATACACATGCACCTGCCACTCCCACATACATGAACAGCACCTAACACACACATATATACATGCAGCACCTGACACACACATACACGCACAGCACCTGACAGTCACACACATACAGATGCGACAGCTGACGCAAAAAAATACACGCTCAACACCTGACACCCACGTGGCAGCTGACGCATACAAATGCAGCACCTGAGATACACACATACACGTACAGCACCTGACACACACACACACACACGTATGTACACGCGTGGCTCCAGGCACACACATACATACGTACGTACACACGCGGCACTTGACACACACACACACGTACACGCGCGGCACCTGACACACACACACACACACACGTATGCACACGCGTGGCTCCTGACATCCACACACACACACATGTACGTACACGCGCGTCTCCTGACACACACACGTATGTACGTATATGCGCGGCACCTGACACCTACACGTATGTACGTATATCCTGACACCCACACGCATGTACACGCGTGGCTCCTGGCACACACACACACACACACACACACACACACACACGTACATGCGCGGCACCTGACACATACACGCGTGTACGTACACACATGCACAGCACCTGACAAACACACATGTAGGTACGCGCCACCTGACACACACACACACACACACACACGTACACGCACGACACCTGACACACACGTACGTACACGCACGGCACCTGACACACACGTACGTGCACGCTTGGCACTGACATGTACGTACGCGCACGGCACCTGACACACACGTACATACTAGTGATGAGTGGGTTCGGTTTGTTGGAATCCGAACCCCCAGAACTTCACCCATTTTACACGGGTCCGAGGCAGGTTCGAACCTTTCCGCCTTGCTCGGCTAACCCGAGCGCGCCCGAACGTCATCATCCCGCTGTCTGGATTCTCGTGAGATTCGGATGTCTGCATTCGTGGAAAGGGGTCCCATGTGTAAACATGGGACCCCTTTCAGTCCGTCTGGTCCGGGTGTTCGGTTTGTTGTTTTGCCAAGTACGTGGATTTAATCTGGAACCTGGATCAGGTGAGTATAATTATCTTTTATTTTCAGGTACCCGTGGATTCTACTTGGAGAAGAGGACCGACTGCTTTGTGTCAACATAGGTAAGTATGTGTGTGTCGGCAGGTGTAAAATAAAGTTATACTTTCACGGTGTCTGTGTCCTGTTTTTATTTGGGTATTTTTTTCCCAGTAGAACTACAGGTACCAGCGGGCCCGTTTTTCTCCCGAATGCTGGTACTTGTGGTTCTCCAAGTACCAGCTTGCGGGGGAGGCTTGCTGGGACTTGTAGTACTACTGGAAAAAACAATATTCTTTCAATTTTCTCAAGGCTATCAGCCTCCCATCCGCAGCCCTTGGATGGGGGGGACAGCCTCGGGCTTCACCCCTGGCCCTTGGGTGGCTGGGGGGGGGGGGACCCCTTGATTGAAGGGGTCCCCACTCCCCCAGGGTACCCCGGCCAGGGGTGACTAGTTGGATATTTAATGCCACGGCCGCAGGGCACTGTATAAAAGTGACCCCCGGCTGTGGCATTATCTGTCCAGCTAGTGGAGCCCGATGCTGGTGTAAAAAATACGGGGGACCCCTACTCTTTTTGTCCCCCGTATTTTTTGCACCAGCACCAGGCGCAGAGCCCGGTGCTGGTTCTAAAAATACGGGGGATCCCCTGTCCGTTTTCCCCCCGGATTTTTAGAACCAGGACCGGCTCGAAGAGCCCGAGGCTGGTTATGCTCTGGAGGGGGGCCCCCACGCAATTTTTTTTTCCGGGTTTTTTACATTCCTTTTAAAAAATAATAATCTTTTAAAAAATATATAAATAATACTTGTGCCTCCAAAAAAGACAAACCAAGTACCTAATCCCTTCTAATATAGATATGCAATTACCAAAAAAAAAACACTTTTATTTATTAGATTCCGCCTGCAAAGTGTGGCGGATTGAAAATGATGAATTTACAGTTTAAAAGCACTGTTGTCGAATTTACAAACTTCAATTGAATATACTTTTGTCGAATTGCTGCATTTGTACCATTGCAGAAAAGTAGAATTTGTTAAATGTCGAATTTTAAAAAGTCGAATTTTGAAAGCCTGTAAGAATAGGCCCGCCCCCTTCTTCACATCAGCCGTCCCCTTCTACCCCTGTACCTTGCTCTCTCCCGTCTGTAGGACTAGGCCCCGCCCCCTTCTTACCCTCCTGTGACTGCTCTCTCCTGATAAGTGGACCAGGCCTGCCCCCTACACGCTGCTGGTGTCTTCATTGTTACTTGGTCTGGAGCTTCGTTGGGGAGAGAACTCACGTGAGCTCATTAAGAATGAGGAACTGGGATGTTTTAATTTTATTGTGAGTAGTGTAGTGTGGTGATGTAGTATGTTGTATGTATAGTGTAATTATGAAGTGCAGCATATGGGAGGGATATAGCATAGTGATGTAGTGTGGCATATGTGGGCTGGTAGCGCATAGGCGTGCGTACAGGGGGTGCCTGGTGCGCACAGGCACTCCCTAATGTCCAGCACCGCTGCACGCCACGCTTGCTGTAGCACAGTGATCGCTGAGTGTGTGATAGGTGGAGCCTAGCCTGCAGCCGGCCACCCCACTCCCCTCCCTGCCGTGTGTCCGGCCACCCTCCCCTCCTTGCCATGTGTCCGGCCTACCCCCCTCCTCCCTGCTGTGTGTCCGGTCACCCTCCCCTCCCCTGCTGTGTATTCGCCCAGCCCCACTCCTCCCGCTATGTCCGGCCATCCCCTCCCCTCCCTGCTGTGTGTCCGGCCACCCTCCCCTCCCCTGCTGTGTGTCCGGCCACCCTCCCCTCCCCTGCTGTGTGTCCGGCCACCCTCCCTCCTCCCCTGCTGTTTGTCCGGCCACCCTCCCCTGCTGTTTGTCCGGCCACCCTCCCCTCCCCTGCTGTGTGTTCAGCCAACCCCCTCCCCTCTTCCCGCTGTGTCCGGCCACCCCCTACCCCCTTCCCTCCCTGCCATGTGTCCAGCCACCCCCTCCCCCCTGCTATGTGTCCAGCCACCCTCCCCTCCCCTGCTTTGTGTCCGCCCCCCCCCCCCCCCCTCCCTGTTGTGTGTCCGGCCACCCTCCCCTCCCTGCTGTGTGTCCGGCTACCCCCCCCAGACATGCAGTGCCTGACACACGCATATGCAGCATCTGACACACAGACGCAGCACCTGACACACACGCACACGCAGCACCTGACACACACACACACACACATATGCACACGCGTGGCTCCTGACACACACACACACACACATGTACGTACACGCGCGGCTCCTGACACACACACACACACACACACACACACATATGTACGTATACGCGCGGCACCTGGCACACACACACACACACGTACACGTACACACGTGGCACCTGACACATACACGCGTGTACGTACACACATACACACCTGACATACACACATGTAGGTACGCGCCACCTGACACACACACACGTACACACACGTACACGCACGACACCTGACACACACGTACGTACACGCACGGCACCTGACACACACGTACGTGCACGCACGGCACCTGACACACACGTACATACTAGTGATGATGGGTTCGGTTTGTCGGAATCCGAACCCCCCAAACTTCACCCATTTTACACGGGTCCGAGGCAGGTTTGAACCTTCCTGCCTTGCTCGGCTAACCCGAGCGCGCCGGAACGTTGTCATCCCGCTGTCGGATTCTCGCGAGATTCGGATGTCTGCATTCTTGGACATGGAACCCTTTTCAGTCCGTCTGGTCCGGGTGTTCGGTTTGTTGTTTTGCCAAGTACGTGGATTTAAACTGGAACCTGGATCAGGTGAGTATAATTATCTTTTATTTTCAGGTACCCGTGGATTCTACTTGGAGAAGAGGACCGACTGCTTTGTGTCAACATAGGTAAGTATGTGTGTGTCGGCAGGTGTGAAATAAAGTTTTACTTTCACGGTGTCTGTCGCCTGTTTTTATTTGGGTATTTTTTTCCCAGTAGAACTACAGGTACCAGCGGGCCCGTTTTTCTCCCGCATGCTGGTACTTGTGGTTCTCCAAGTACCCGCTTGCGGGGAAGACTTGCTGGGACTTGTAGTACTACTGGAAAAAACAATATTCTTTCAATTTTCTCAAGGCTATCAGCCTCCCATCCGCAGCCCTTGGATGGGGGGGGACAGCCTCTGGCTTCACCTCTGGCCCTTGGTGGCTGGGGACCCCTTGATTAAAGGGGTCCCCACTCCCCTAGGGTACCCCGGCCAGGGGTGACTAGTTGGATATTTAATGCCACGGCCGCAGGGCACTGTATAAAAGTGACCCCCGGCTGTGGCATTATCTGTCCAGCTAGTGGAGCCCGATGCTGGTGTAAAAAATACGGAGGACCCCTACTCTTTTTGTCCCCCATATTTTTTGCACCAGGCGCAGAGCCCGGTGCTGGTTTTAAAAATACGGGGGATCCCCTGTCCGTTTTCCCCCCGGATTTTTAGAACCAGAACCGGCTCGAAGAGCCCGAGGCTGGTTATGCTTTAAGGAGGGACCCCACGCAATTTTTTTTTCGGGTTTTTCACATTTCACATTCCATTTAAAAAATAATAATAATCTTTTAAAAAATATATAAATAATACTTGTGCCTCCAAAAAAGACAAACCAAGTACCTAATCCCTTCTAATATAAATAGATATGCTATTACCAAAAAAGAAAACTGACACCACGCACTCACACGTACAAGCAATGCATTTCACGCCTACCTCCAGCCTCAGTCACAGGCTGCTGCCACCTACCCCCCTCCCTGCATCAGCTGCAAAGGCAGCAAAATATTTTGACCAAAGTCTAAAGGCCCATACACATTAAACGATGTCACTCTGTGAGCGACATCGTCTAATGTTTCCCCCTCCTGGGCCGGCCGGCGGCCGACTGTACACACTGAGCGATATGACCGCTCATATCGCTCAGTGACGTCACGACAGTCCACATCCTTCATGCATTACCTACCGACAGCGACGATTGTTGCCGACCCGCGGGGCCGCGCATCGTTCGTCGCTGGCAGCATACACACTTAACGATAAAACGAGCGACGTCGCTCAAGGAGGGGGAAAATGAGCGACGTTGCTCATTAAATCGTTAAGTGTGTATGGACCTTAAACAATTCGGTTTGGTTAATAAAATAATTTTGCACAGAACAGTGATGTTATACAAACATTTTCATTAAACATTTAAAAAAATCAAATGTTTATTCTTACAGTGAAATTTTACATTTCTGAATAAAAAAAATTAATTTAAAAAAAGCGATGAAATTCCATAGACAAAAAACCTTACGGTTTCACATGTCCCATTAAGGCTTCTTAGACATGATCAAAATTTCAGAAACCTGTTGTAACTCTTCCACTCAAACTCCAAAAAGCAATGAAATTCCGATCATTAAGGCTGACGCCTTAATGGACGTGTTCCTTGCGCAATACAGATATGGTATGCCATCACAGCCTGTGGGTAAGTGCAGATTCAGCACTCTCACAGAGTGAGATTGCTGTCACTCACACAATGGTGGAGCTGCTAATTCACAGATTTGTGTGCTCATTGGAATACACACATGCAGTCTATGCAACTGAAGGTCTGAGCGGTTTTGTGGTGCTCCCATCCCACACAGTGCCCACAACCATCCCATTCAGTCACCACAACAATGCCACCTTGTTACAACAGCTTCTCACTCCATACATCCATCTCACTTAGTATACACATTTAGCTCCCTCAAACATCTTGGTTAATTGCTAAAACTATAATACCCTATCTACGGTCTATGCATCTACACTTACTTTCCCTATACACCCCCATGCTGCCCTGTCTTCCCCAATCCCTACTGCTGTGTTCTCCCATCTGTGCTAGTCTGTACTAACTTGTCTGTACCATCTGCCTTTCCCCACCTGTGCCTTGTCTGTACCACCGTTTCCTTCTCTCTGTGCTGCTCAGTGTTTCCCTCTTCAACGTCACTCTGCCTCCTCCAGTACAGGGCACACTATCTTCTCTCCCATCTGCACCAGTTTTCTACCCATCCATGCCAGTGTTTTCAACCCATCTGCACCATTTCCTCCATCTGCACCGCTCTGTCTCCCTTCCCATACTTGCTGCATAATCTACCCCCTATCCACACCACTCTTACCCCATTCATGTAGCGGACATCCTGAAGGTAAATTTTGTGGATCCTGCGCTCTTGGCAGGGGAATAACCGCTACAGCCCACCCCCCAGTGGCCCGGAAACGCCTCCGTTGTGCAGACCATGCCCCCATCTCACTGGGCTCCTGGGGTACGCACGCGCAGTGCGGCCATTGCACGTGCGCACCTCACAAACTAATTCAGACAGCGATTGCTGCTGCTGCGGTCTGAATTACCCCCTGTGTTTCTTTGTCCCCCCCCCCATCAGTGCTGCTTAGTGTTCCCTCTATCCACACACTTCTGTTCCCACATCCACACCGCTCTCCTCCCTCCAATCAACAACACTCTTACCTCATCTGAGCAGCTTTGGCTTCCGCTCAGACCTTCAGTTGCATAGACTGCATGTGTGTATTCCAATGAGCACACAAATCTGTGAATTAGCAGCTCCACCATTGTGTGAGTGACAGCAATCTCACTCTGTGAGAGTGCTGAATCTGCACTTACCCACAGGCTGTGATGGCATACCATATCTGTATTGCGCAAGGAACACGTCCATTAAGGCGTCAGCCTTAATGATCGGAATTTCATTGCTTTTTGGAGTTTGAGTGGAAGAGTTACAACAGGTTTCTGAAATTTTGATCATGTCTAAGAAGCCTTAATGGGACATGTGAAACCGTAAGGTTTTTTGTCTATGGAATATATATGTATATATGTATGTATATATATATATATATGTATATATATGTATATATGTATATATATATATGTATATATATATGTATATATATATATGTATATATATATATATATATATGTATATGTATGCGCTCTGGTGTGTGCTGGCATACTCTCCCTCTGTCTCCCCAAAGGGCTAGTGGGGTCCTGTCCTCTATCAGAGCATTCCCTGTCTGTGTGCTGTGTGTCGGTACGTTGGTGTCGACATGTATGAGGAGAAAAATGATATGGAGACGGAGCAGATTGCCTGTAATAGTGATGTCACCCCCTAGGGGGTCGACACCTGAGTGGATGAACTGTTGGAAGGCATTACGTGACAGTGTCAGCTCTGTATAAAAGACAGTGGTTGACATGAGACAGCCGGCTACTCAGCTTGTGCCTGTCCAGACGTCTCATAGGCCGTCAGGGGCTCTAGTGCGCCCGTTACCTCAGATGGCAGATATAGACGCCGACACGGATACTGACTCCAGTGTCGACGGTGAAGAGACAAATGTGACTTCCAGTAGGGCCACACATTACATGATTGAGGCAATGGGAAAAAAAAAATTAAAAATGTTTTACACATTTCTGATAATACGAGTACCACCAAAAAGGGGTATTATGTTCGGTGAGGAAAAACTACCTGTAGTTTTCCTGAATCTGAGAAATTAAATGAGGTGTGTGATGATGCGTGGGTTTCCCCCGATAACGACTGATAATTTCTAAAGTGTTATTGACAGTATATCCTTTCCCGCCAGAGGTTGGGATGCGTTGGGAAACACCCCCTAGGGGGGGGGATAAAGCGCTCACACGCTGGTAGGGGCTCCACCCTCTCCTGAGATGGCCGCCCTTAAGGATCCTGCTGATAGAGTATCCTAAAATGTATTTACACACATATTGGTGTTATACTGCGACCAGCAATAGCCTCAGCCTGGATGTGCAGGGCTGGGTTGGCGTGGTCGGATTCCCTGACTGAAAATATTGATACCCTAGATAGGGACAGTATATTTTTGCCTATAGAGCATTTAAAAGATGCATTTCTATATATGCGTGATACACAGCGGAATATTTGCCGACTGGCATCAAGCCTAAGTGCGTGGTTCATTCCTACCAGCAGAGGTTTATGGACACGTCAGTGGTCAGGTGATGCGTATTCCAAACGGCATTTGGAAATATTGCCTTATGAAGGGAGGAGTTATTTGGGGTCGGTCTTTCAGACCTGGTGGCCACGGCAACAGCTGGGAAATCCACGTTCGTACCCCAGGTCGCCTCTCAACATGAGAAGACGCCGTATTAACAGGCGCAGTCTTTTCGTGGACAAGGGGCAAAAGGTTCCTCATTTCTGCCCCGTGACAGAGGGAGAGGAAAAATGGCTGCAGAAATCAGCCAGTTCCTAGGAACAGAAACCCTCTCCCGCCTCTGCTAAGCCCTCAGTATGACGCTGGGGCTTTACAAGCAGAATCAGGCACGGTGGGGGGTCCGTCTCAATGAATTTCAATGCGCAGTGGCTCACTCGCAAGTAGACCCCTGGATCCTTTAGGTGATATCTCAGGGGTACAAATTAGAATTCGAGACGTCTCCCCCTCGCCGTTTTCCTAAAGTCGGCTTTACCGATGTCTCCTTCTGACACGGAGACAGGTTTTGGAAGCCATTCACAAGCTGTATTCCCAGCAGGTGATAATCAAGGTACCCCTCCTACAACAGGGAACGGGGTATTATTCCACACTATTGTGGTACCGAAGCCAGACGGCTCGGTGAGACCGATTCAAAATCTAAAATCTTTGAACACTTACATACAGAGGTTCAAATTCAAGATTGAGTCACTCAGAGCAGTGATTGCGAACCTGGAAGAAGGGGTCTACATGATGTCTCGGGACATCAAGGATGTTTACCTTCATGTCAAAATTTACCTTTCTCACCAAAGGTACCTCAGGTTTATGGTACAGAACTGTCACTATCAGTTCAGATGCTGCCGTAGGGATGGTCCACGGCACCCCGGGTCTTTACCAAGGTAATGGCCGAAATAATGATTTTCCTTTGAAGGAAGGGAATTTTAGTTATCCCTTACTTGGATGATTCCCTGATAAGGGTAAGATCCAGGGAACAGTTGGAGGTCGGTGTAGCACTATCTCAGGTAGTGTTGCGACAGCACGGTTGGATTCTCAATATTCCAAAATTGCAGCTGATTCCGACGACTTGTCTTCTATTCCTAGGGATGATCCTGGACACAGTCCAGAAAAAGGTGTTTCTCCCGGTGGAGAAAGCCAGGGAGTTATCCGAGCTAGTCAGGAACCTCCTAAAACCGAGCCAAGGCTCAGTGCATCAATGCACAAGGTTCTGTGAGAAATGATGGCTTCCTACGAAGCAATCCCATTCGGAAGATTCCACGCAAGAATTTCCAGTGGGACCTGCTGGACAAAGGTCCGGGTCGCATCTTCAGATGCATCAGCGGATAACCCTGTCACCAAGGACAAGGGTATCCCACCTGTGGTGGTTGCAGAGTGCTCATCTTCTAGAGGGCCGCAGATTCGGCATTCAGGACTGGGTCCTGGTGACCACGGATGCCAGCCTGCTAGGCTGGGGAGCAGTCACACAGGGAAGGATTATCCAGGGCTTATGGTCAAGCCTGGAGACATCACTTCACATAAATATCCTGAAGCTAAGGGCCATTTACAATGCTCTAAGCTTAGCAAGACCTCTGCTTCAAGGTCAGCCGGTGTTGATCCAGTCGGACAACATCACGGCAGTCACCTACGTAAACAGACAGGGTGGCAGAAGCTGCAAGGATTCTTCGCTGGACGAAAAATCATGTGATAGCACTGTCAGCGGTATTCATTCCGGGGGTGGACAACTGGGAAACAGACTTCCTCAGCACAACTTCCACCCGGGAGAGTGGGGACTTCACCCAGAAGTCTTCCACATGATTATAAACTGTTGGGAAAAACTCGACAGGTATTGCGCCAGGTCAAGGGACCCTCAGGCAATAGTTGTAGACGCTCTGGTAACACTGGGGGTGTACCAGTCAGTATATGTGTTCCCTCCTCTGCCTCTCATACCCAAGGTACTGAGATTGATAAGATGGAGAGGAGAAAGCACTATATTCGTGGCTCCGGATTGGCCAAGAAGGACTTGGTAACCGGAATTTCAAGAGATGCTCACGGAGGATCCGTGGCCTCTACCTCTAAGAAGGGACCTGCTCCAGCAAGGACCCTGTCTGTTCCAAGACTTACCGCGGCTGCGTTTGACGGCATGGCGGTTGAACGCCGGATCCTGAAGGAAAATTCCGGATGAAGTCATCCCTATCCTGATCAAAGCCAGGAAGGATGTAACCGCAAAACATTATCATCGCATTTGGCGAAAATATGTTGCGTGGAGCGAGGCCAGTAAGGCCCGATGGAGGAAATTCAACTGGGTCGATTCCTACATTTCCTGCAAACAGGAGTGTCTATGGGCCTGAAATTGGGGTCCATTATGGTTCAATTTCGGCTCTGTAAATTTTCTTCCAAAAAAGAACTGACTTCAGTTCCTGAAGTTCAGACGTTTTGTAGAAGGGGTACTGCATATGCAGCCTCCTTTTGTGCCTCCAGTGGCACTTTGGGATCTCAACGTAGTTTTGGGTTCCAAAAGTCACATTGGTTTGAACCACTTAAACTCTGTGGAGTTAAAATATCTCACATGGAAAGTGGTCATGCTGTTGACCCTGGCCTGGGCCAGACGCGTGTCAGAATTGGCGGCTTTATCCTGTAAAAGCCCTTATCTGATTTTCCATTCGGACAGGGCGGAATTGAGGACTCGTCCTCAGTTTCTCCCTAAGGTGTTTTCAGCGTTTCACCTGAACCAACCTAGTGCGGTGCCTGCGGCTACTAGGGACTTGGAGGACTCCAAGTTGCTAGACGTTGTCAGGGCCCTGAAAATATATGTTTCCAGGAAGGCTGGAGTCAGGAAATCTGACTCGCTGTTTATCCTGTATGCACCCAACGAGCTGGGTGCTCCTGCTTCTAAGCAGACTATTGCTCATTGGATTGGTAATACAATTCAGCTTGCACATTCTGTGGCATGCCTGCAACAGACAAAAATCTGTAAATGTCCATTCCACAAGGAAGGTGGGCTCATCTTGGGCGGCTGCCCGAGGGGTCTCGGCTTTACAACTTTGCCGAGCAGCTACTTGGTCAGGAGCAAATACGTTTGTAAAATTCTACAAAATTGATATCCTGGCTGATGAGGACCTGGAGTTCTCTCATTTGGTGCTGCAGAGTCATCCGCACTCTCCCGCCCGTTTGGGAGCTTTGGTATAATCCCCATGGTCCTTACGGAGTCCCAGCATCCACTTAGGACGTCAGAGAAAATAAGAATTTACTTACCGATAATTCTATTTCTCGTAGTCCGTAGTGGATGCTGGGCGCCCATCCCAAGTGCGGATTGTCTGCAATACTTGTACATAGTTATTGTTACAAAATTGGGTTTTTATTGTTGGGAGCCATCTTTGCAGAGGCTCCTCTGTTATCATGCTGTTAACTGGGTTCAGATCACAGGTTGTACAGTCTGATTGGTGTGGCTGGTATGAGTCTTACCCGGGATTCAAAATCCTTCCTTATTGTGTACGCTCGTCCGGGCACAGTATCCTAACTGAGGCTTGGAGGAGGGTCATAGGGGGAGGAGCCAGTGCACACCAGCTAGTCCTAAAGCTTTCTTTAGATGTGCCCAGCCTCCTGCGGAGCCGCTATTTCCCCATGGTCCTTACGGAGTCCCAGCATCCACTACGGACTACGAGAAATAGAATTATCGGTAAGTAAATTCTTATTTTTCCTACTTATGTATAAATTGTTATGGAGGTTGTATTCTCATATGACAAGGTCTAATGCTTTAACATGTGACTGACTGCTAGTATGTGTGCTGACTTTTCTGTGTAATGTCAGTCCTGTTCTGACCCTCAAATCAGGTGCACTGTGGTCAGATTGATTTCACTTCTATATACTCATATATAGGTGATTTTCAGTCACAAATTGTGTAGTCATTAACAGATTATTACCATGTCTGTGAGCGGCAAAAGTGATGAGGAGAATTTATCAAGCACTCCTACATCCCTAACATGCTTATCTTGTAAGACAGGGGTAATAGATATGAATCAATTGGTCACTTATGAGGGTTTGTGTGCAAACTGTTTCGCGTTTCAGCGAAGTAAAAAACAGGAGTTGGTTCAGCCACCAACAGAGCCACCATGGAATATGTTCGCAAAGACTATCTTCTATAGCGGACAGGTTAACTCCAGTAGCACCACCTCAAGTGTTAGGTTACACTATGAACCCATACATGCAGCTCCCTTCCTATGGCTTGGTTCCAGTAGCCTCTACAAGCAACCAAGGGGCAGGTAAGACTAAGACAGATACGTCTATGTGGCAGACTACACAGGATGATACAACGGATGATGATACAATAGATTCGACTCCGTATGATGATCAGTCGCAGAGTTTTAGTTCAGATGATGTATCTGAACTGATTAATGCTGTGAAGGCTGTTCTCTCTTTGGAAGAGCCAGCCAAGTCAGTGTTAAAAAGTAAAGCACCTGTATTTAAACGAACAAAGTCAGTGAAAGCTGAATTCCCAGCGTCAGATGAGCTGACGGAAATGATGGATGAGTCTTGGGCGGCGCCCAGTAAAAAGTTTAAGATCCCTAAAAGATGGGATTCTTATTATCCATTTCCAGCTGTGGATTGTTCGAAAAGAGAAGTTCCTCCAAAAGTAGATGCACATGTTCTGCGACTTGTGCATAAATCTGCTTTACCACTGTCATCTACCTCTTTGAATGATGTCACAGACAGAAGGGTAGAGAGCCTATTGAAAAATATTTTTTCTCTTGTTGGAGCAGTGGTAAGACCTGCTATGGCTTTGGCCTGGGTAGCAAAGGCAATGGGCGAATGGATAGAGGAACTAGAGTATAGCATCCCTTCCCCTACTAGGGAACAAGAGGATAGCTTTTGCCGTTTAAGACAATCTGCCCAGTATTTGGAAGAAGCAGCAATTGATGTAGGTACAGTTGCTTCTAAAGCTTTAGCCTTGACAGTAGTCGCTCGCAGAGCAGTTTGGCTACGTAACTGGAAGGCAGATGCGGAGTCCAAGAAGAAATTGGAAGCATTGCCTTTTGTCGGTAATATATTATTTGGGAAACCTTTATCGGATATCCTAGAATCAGAGGCTGAATCGAAAAAGGTCAGATTTCCGGCTACCTATAACCCTAAATCCAAGGGTTTAAAATTTCGCTCATTTCGTTGACAAAGTAAAGCCAAGGCAAAAGAGGAGCCTAAGCAACCCCAGTTTAAACCCAGGGGTAGGAAGCAGTGGGCTAGCAAAAAGCCAGCTTCCAAACCTGAACAGAAACCCTCAGCCTGAAGAGACGGGCCTCCACCTGGAGGTTTCCAGGGTTGGGGGCCGACTCCTGCATTTTGCACACATATGGCAACAGTCAACAACAGATGAAGTTCCACATGGAGACGTTGCGCTCCATAATGTTGGCTATGGAACCGGGAGATTACATGGTATCTCTGGATGTACAGGATGCTTGCCTTCATGTGCCTATAGCACTATCACATCAGTGTTACCTCAGGTTTGCCATCCTCCAGGAACATTTCCAGTTCCAAGTTCTGCCTTTCGTGCTAGCTACAGCACCCAGGGTGTTTACCAAGATCATGGTGGTTATGGCAGCTTGTCTGCGCAAACAGGGGATAAGAATATTCCAATACCTGGACGACCTGTTAATCTTAGCACAGTCGCAAGATTTACTGTTGAGCCATCTTCAACAGACGATAGTTTCTTTACAGAGACACGGGTGGTTCATAAATTGGGAAAAGTCATCCCTGAATCCGTCACAGCGGATGGTTCATTTGGGGGCCATATTGTAAAGATAGTCAAGGTGCAGGTCATGGCTCAGGAAGCGTTGCAAGCCCAGACATTGTCAGTCCATGCAGTAATGCGACTGTTGGGTCTGATGGTATCAACCTTCGACATGGTGGAATATGCGCAATTCCACTCCAGACCATTGCAGCACCTTATTCTGACCAAATGGAACGGAAATCATCAGACGATAAAGAAGCAGATGATAAAGATTCCAGTGAATGTAAAAAGGTCTCTAGCGTGGTGGCTACAGACAGACCATTTAAACAAGGGGAGACCCTTTTGTATAAAAGAGTGGCAAGTCCTGACAACAGATGCCAGCTTGCAAAGCTGGGGGGCGGTATTCGGAAGCCTATGGTTCCAGGGAAAATGGTCCGCAAGGGAAAGTCGCCTGCCGATAAATCTCTTGAAGGTAAGGGCCGTTTACTTGGCTCTAGTTCAGGCAAAGGACAATCTACTAGAAAGACCAATCCAGATCCGCTCAGACAATGCGACGGCAGTAGCATACATAAATCATCAAGGAGGGACTCGCAGCAAGAGTCTGATGGAAGAAGTAACTCCCATTCTAAAATGGGCAGAACTCCATCTCCCGGCATTGTCAGCAGTATTTGTCCCGGGTGTACTAAATTGGGAAGCGGATTTTCTCAGTCGGCACACCATTTAGGAAACCGAATGGGCACTACACCCAGAAGTGTTTCAGGCACTGGTGAACAGATGGGGTCTACCGGAGAAAGACCTGATGGCGTCTCGACTAAACAACAAAGTTCCAAGGTACGGATCAAGAACAAGACCCAGGAGTGGTCCTGATAGACGCACGGTCAGTAGAATGGAGGTTTCAGCTGGCATATCTGTTCCCTCCAATATCTCTGTTACCCAGAGTAGTGAGAGATAAAACAGGCAAAAGGAGCAATCATTCTAATAGCTCCAGCTTGGCCAAGAAGGCATTGGTACACAGATCTGTTGAGAATGTTCGTGGAAGCACCGATACTGCTCCCTCAACGTCCAGATCTGTTAATGCAGGGTCCTTGTTGTCAGTCATCTGGATCGCCTGTCTTTGACGGCGTGGCTGTTGAAACCTCTATCTTAGAGGCTAAAGGATTTTCGAAGGAAGTAATCCAAACCATGCTTAGAGCAGGAAAGCCTTCTTCGGCCCGTGTATATCATAGAATATGGCAAGCATATATTCACCGGTGTACTGGAAAAAACTTTAATCCGAGATCTTTTAAAATAGCTAGGATATTGGATTTCCTTCAGGCAGGCTTGGATAAGGGTTTGAAAGCTGCTTCCTTGAGTATCCAAGTATCAGCGTTAACTGTATGGTTTCAGCAGAAGATTGTACGTACGTTTTTTCAAGGAGTAGTACATATTCAACCACCATTTGTTCCTCCTGCAGCTCCCTGGGATTTGAATCTAGTTCTTAAATTTCTCCAGGGTCCTCTGTTTGAACCACTTTGAGAGAGCAGATCTTAAGTGGTTAACGGTTAAAGTTCTTTTTTTACTGGCAATGGCGTCAGCCAGAAGAGTGTCAGATTTAGGAGCATTATCATGTAAGTCTCCTTTCCTAAGTTTTTATCCAGACAGAGCAGTTCTCAGGACGAGATCTAGCTATCTTCCAAAGGTGGTATCAAAGTTTCACCTGAATGAAGAGATTGTAGTCCCAGCTTTTCAGGTATCGGGACTTTCTGCGGGAGAAGCGTCGCTGGACGTGGTCCGGGCTTTAAAAATCTACATAGATCATACTAGTGCCATCAGGAGAACAGATTTCCTCTTTATCCTCTATGGATTCCATAGAAGAGGATGGCCTGCTAGTAAACAGACGCTGGCGAGATGGCTCCGAATGGTAATATCAGAAGCTTATTCTCATGCAGATCTCCCTATTCCGGCTAATGTCTCTGCACACTCTACACGTAAGGTAGGTCCTTCTTGGGCAGCACAACAGGGTGCATCAGCAGAACAGATATGTAAGGCAGCCACATGGTCTTCCATAAACACATTCATCAGACATTATGCCTTGGATACTTTTGCCTCTCATGACGCAATCAGGAGCGTCCCCACCACTAAAATGGCTTTGGGAATCCCAATGTTATCCTGTGGACCCAGCCAGAGAAATGAACGTTATGGTAAGAACTTACCGTTGATAACGTGATTTCTCTTATGTCCACAGGTATCCACAGGGATCCCACCCGGACGCATCTGATTTGAGGTTCTAGACAATCACTAAAACCTCTTCCTTCTTGTATGGAAGGGTGTGCATGTGTGTTCTTATTGCCTGTACAGGTCTCTACCTAATGTTACTGCCTAAAATCGCTGTGGAAAGAACTGATCTGACTGAGTCAGTGGGCGGGACTATATAGTGGAGGCCCCAATGCATCCTGGGAGACCAGAAAGTTTGTGACCGTGTTGGTGCCATTTTCGCTGTCGCTCGACAATATCCCAATGTTATCCTGTGGATCCCTGTGGACATAAGAGAAAACACGTTATCAACGGTAAGTTCTTACCATAACGTATATTTTCTCTTACGTCCTAGAGGATGCTGGGGACTCCGTAAGGACCATGGGGGTATAGACGGGCTCCGCAGGACATATGGGCACTCTAAAGAACTTTTAGTATGGGTGTGCACTGGCTCCTCCCTCTATGCCCCTCCTCCAGACCTCAGTTAGATTCTGTGCCCAGAGGAGAATGGGTGCACTACAGGGGAGCTCTACTGAGTTTCTCTGAAAAAAGAATTTTGTTAGGTTTTTTCTATTTTCAGGGAGCTCTGCTGGCAACAGGCTCCCTGCATCGAGGGACTGAGGAGAGAGAAGCAGACCTACTTAACTGATAGGCTCTGCTTCTTGGGCTACTGGACACCATTAGCTCCAGAGGGATCGAAACGCAGGTCTCCCCCTGCCGTTCGTCCCGGAGCCGCGCCGCCATCCTCCTCACAGACCCGGAAGATGGAAGCCGGGTGAGTATAAGAAGAAAGAAGACTTCTAAGGCGGTAGAAGATGGCAGGCACTGATTGGTGCAGGTCGCAGGGGGGGCGCCCTGGGCAGCAATATATACTTCTATTTTTGGCACAATACACATATAGGGACTGCGGAGTCAGTGACTATGTTCATCCCCCGCCATTAATTGTGAATTTGAGCGGGACCGAAGCCTGCCACTAGAGGGGGCGGAGCTTGGTCGCACAGCACTAACCAGCGCCATTTTCTCCACAGTGTGCTGAAGAGAAGCTGTCTCCCCGGACTCTCCCCTGCAGAACCGTGATACAGGGCTGAAATAAAAGGGGGGGGGGCACATTTTGGCGCAGTGAGTGTATTACACAATTAACATAAAAGCGCTTTATCTGGGAATTGGTTCCACTGTCAGTTGGCGCTGGGTGTGTGCTGGCATACTCTCTCTGTCTCTCCAAAGGGCCTTGTTGGGGACCTGTCCCCTTACAGATAGATCCCTGTGTGTGTGTGACGGTGTTGGTACACGTGTGTCGACATGTCTGAAGCGGAGGGCTCATCCAAGTAGGAGGTGGAGGAGATGATTGTGGTGTCTCCCTCGGCAACGCCGACTCATGATTGGTATGATATGTGGAATATTTTAAATGCTAATGTGACCTTATTACATAAGAGAATGGACAAAGCTGAGTCCAGGGAAACAGCAGGGAGTCAATCCGCGGATTTGACTGGGTCACAGGGCCCGTCAGGGTCTCAAAAGCGTCCCTTATCACAAATGGTAGACACGGGTACCGACACGGATTCTGACTTCAGTGTCGACCATGATGAGGCAAGGTTACACCCAAAGTATTCGTTATATGATTATGGCAATAAAGGATGTTTTGCATATCACAGATGACCCCTCTGTCCCTGACACGAGGGTACACATGTTTAAGGGGAAGAAACCTGAGGTAACATTTTTCTACATCTCATGAACTGAACAAATTATTTGAAAAAGCTTGGGAAACTCCAGACAAAAAACTGCAGATTCCCAAGAGGATCCTTGTGGCGTATCCTTTCCCTGCAAAGGACAGGGTACGTTGGGAATCCTCGCCCAGGGTGGACAAGGCATTAACGCGTCTGTCCAAAAAGGTGGCGCTACAGTCTCCAGACACCGCAGCCCTCAAGGATCCTGCGGATTGTAGACAGGAGACTACCTTAAAGTTTATGTACATACAGGGGCTTTACTCAGACCGGCAATCGCATCAGCATGGGTCTGTAGCGCTGTTACAGCATGGACAGATATTTTGTTGGCTGACATGGATACCCTGGACAAGGATACCATTGTCCTGACTTTAGGCCACATTAAGGACGCAGTCTTGTATATGAGACGCTCAAAGAGACGTGGGGCTGCTTGGTTCCAGAGTCAACGTCATGGCGGTTTCGGCAAGGCGAGCTCTCTGGACCCGCCAATGGTCGGGTGATGCCGACTCAAAAAAGCATATGGAGGTTTTACCTTACAAGGGTGAAGTTTTGTTTGGGGATGGTCTCGCGGACCTGGTTTCCACAGCTACCGCGAGTAAATCTACATTTTTGCCTTTTGTTCCTCCACAGCAAAAGAGAACCTCACAATATCAGATGCAGTCTTTTCGGTCACATAAGTCCAGAAGAGGTCGAGGCTCCTCTTTCCTCGCCAGAGGTAAGGGTAGAGGTAAGAGAACACCTGCTTCGGCTAGTTCCCAGTAGCAGAAGTCCTCCCCGGCTTCTGCTAAATCCACCGCATGACGCTGGGGCTCCACGGAGGGAGTCCGCACCGGTGGGGGCACGTCTTCGACTCTTCAGCCAGGTCTGGGTCCTATTGGGCGTTGATCCTTGGGCGTTGGAAATTGTATCCCAAGGTTACAAACTGGAGTTCGAAGAGGTGCTCCCTCGCCGATTTTTCAAGTCGGCCTTGCTAACCTCTTCCCCGGAGAGGGAAGTGGTATTAGATGCAATTCAAAAGCTGTGTCAACAGCAAGTGATTGTCAAAGTTCCCCTAGGCCAACAGGGAAAAGGGTACTATTCAACAATGTTTGTGGTCCCGAAGCCGGATGGTTCGGTCAGATCAATTTTGAATCTAAAATCACTAAACCTATACTTGAAAAAGTTCAAATTCAAGATGGAATCACTCAGGACTGTGATATCCAGTCTGGATGCAGGGGATTTTATGGTGTCGATGGATGTGAAGGATGCCTACCTTCATGTCCCCATATTTCCTCTTCATCAAGAATACCTGCGTTTCGTGGTACAGGACTGTCATTACCAGTTTCAGACGTTGCCGTTTGGGCTTTCCACGGCACCGAGGATTTTCACCAAGGTGATGGTGGAAGTGATGGTGCTCCTGCGCAAGCAGGTTGTCATAATTATCCCCTACTTGGACGATCTCCTGATAAAGGCGATATCAAGGGATCAATTGCTGAAAAGCGTGTCACTGGCCCTCATTCTGAGTTGATCGCAGCAGCAAGAAAGTTAGCAATTGGGCAAAACCATGTGCACTGCAGGGGGGGCAGATATAACATGTGCAGAGAGAGTTAGATTTGGGTGGGGTGTGTTCAATCTGCAATCTAATTTGCAGTGTAAAAATAAAGCAGCCAGTATTTACCCTGCACAGAAACAAAATAACCCACCCAAATCTAACTCTCTCTGCACATGTTATATCTGCCCCCCCTGCAGTGCACATGGTTTTGCCCAATTGCTAACTTTCTTGCTGCTGCGATCAACTCAGAATGAGGGCCACTCTCCCTGAGAGTGTACATCAACACGGTTGGATTCTCAATCTGCCAAAGTCACAGTTGCTTCCAACGACTCGACTATCATTCCTAGGCATGATTCTGGACACGGAACAGAAGAGGGTTTTTCTACCAATAGAAAAAGCCCAGGACATCCAGAACATGGTCAGGGACCTGCTAAAGCCAAAAAGAGTGTTGGTGCATCAATGCACTTGAGTTCTGGGAAAAATTGTGGCGGCCTATGAGGCCATTCCCTTTGGCAGGTTCCATGCGAGGACTTTTCAGTGGGACCTTCTCGACAAATGGTCGGGGTCCCATCTACACCTTCATCAAAAGATAAGCCTGTCCCCAGGGCCAGGGTGTCTCTCCTGTGGTGGCTGCAGAGTGCTCACCTTCTAGGGGGTCGCAGGTTCGGCGTTCAAGACTGGGTTCTGGTGACTACGGACGCGAGCCTCCGAGGATGAGGAGCAGTCACAAAAGGCAGAAATTTTCAGGGGATATGGTCAAGCCAGGAGGCTTGTCTACACATCAACGTACTGGAATTGAGGGCCATATACAACGTCCTACGACAAGCGGAGAATCTTCTTCGCGACCTACTGGTTCTGATTCAATCAGACAACATCACAGCTGTGGCTCATGTAAACCGCCAAGGTGGGACAAGGAGCAGAGTGGCAATGGCGGAAGCCACAAGATTTCTGCGATGGGCAGAAAATCGCGTAAGTGTTCTGTCAGCAGTCTTCATACCGGGAGTGGACAACTGGGAAGCAGACTTCCTCAGCAGACACGATCTCCAGGAGAGTGGGGACTTCATCAAGAGGTCTTTGCAGAGATAGCAAGTCTTTGGTGACTTCCTCAGATAGACATGATGGTGTCTCGCCTCAACAAAAAGCTTTGGATGTATTGTGCCAGCTCAAGGGACCCTCAGGCAGTAGCGGTAGACGCCCTAGTGACACCATGGGTGTTTCAGTCGGTCTATGTGTTCCCTCCTCTACCTCTCATCTCAAGTGTTGAGAATCATAAGACGAAACAGAGTACAAGCAATACTCGTGGTTCCAGATTGGCCTCGAAGGACCTTCAGGAAATGCTCACAGAAGATCCGTGGCCTCTTCCTCTCAGGGAAGACCTGTTACAGCAGGGGCCTTGCATGTTCCAAGACTTACCGCGGTTGCGTTTGATGGCATGGCGGTTGAACCCCGAATCCTAGCAGAGATAGGTATTCCGGTGGAAGTTATCCCTACTCTGATAAAGGCGAGGAAGGAAGTACGGGCGAAGCATTATCACCGTATCTGGAGAAAGTACGTATCTTGGTGTGAAACCAAGAATGCTCCTACGGAAGATTTCCTTCTGGGCCGTTTTCCCCACTACCTACAGACGGGAGTGGTTATGGGCCTGATAAAGCTGAATTCTTTTATCGTACTTATAACCCTTTATGAGGTCTAAGAACACTGTACGCTGTTTACTTAAGAAGTACCTTAAGGGTACGCTAGTTGCGTAACGATCGCTCAGCCGTAGGCGAGACGCTCAAGCGTCACGTTCGCTCACGGCTCAGAGATCACAGACAAGCACGTTATTGGCTATGACTAACGTAATGATTCGCTATGGCGTAGCGGACGCTCGAGACCACGAAGAGATCACCAGCGGCGCGGACGCTCACAACGCTATACCTTGATATCTATACCTTTAACAATGAGAGACACAGTATACCTTTATGTAGAGACAATGTGTAAGTGCAACCTGGTGTAACCTGTTTAACTACAAAGCTGCTTGAGCATCTCCGACGCTCTGAGTACACTTAACACTATGAGAAAATACACAGATACTTGTTTAGGGTCCAAAGCCTAATATATATGTATTATAACTAATATACTTGTAAAAAGGAATCACAGTACAAATGATACTCTACAGTATAACATAAACCAACTAACCATATAACTATACAAGAAATACAATACAACACAATACTAATCAAGGGAAAATTACGAGAGAAAGAGAGGAGAGAGAGAGAGAAAGAGATTGGCTCAATATCACAAGGAGACAAATACAATTGCGGAGAACCACTTACGCCCAAGGGGTAACGATCGCATGCGCCTCGATATCCAGCTCCCGATTATCAGCAATGAGAACCGTTTGAAGAGAGAGTGAAGCTGGATATGATCGGCCTGTCTATTTATGCCCCACACACAATGCAATCCAATGGTCCCTACAATCCCATTGTTCATTGGACACAGGAATTCGGCTCCGTACCATAACAAAAGGTCATAGGTTGATTCATACAGGTGGGCTGTGACTGTTTCCAACTGTTCAGGTGGGTGGGATACTAGATTTCCCGCCGCATGATTAAACAAGAACAAATAATAGAAAATGGACATAACTTGTTATGTCCATAACTATTCGCACGAGCGATTAATCCGCTCCAAACCAACACCGGAATATTGCTATTTAAATACTCTTCCGATGGGTACCAAACACCATTGTATGAATCCTGTTAGACCCTTCGTACAATACAAAGAGGGATTCCTCCGCTCAGGAACATGCTATGTTAACCAAACTTTCAGAATCTATCAAAGGGACCATGATCTATAAACTACATTAATACTGAAAATATGTAACGAATGAGTCGCACGCTACGATTACATAAACTCTACCGTAAATACGCATACTGCGTGCCTGCGGGTGCACGCTATTGCGGGTATGCGCCTTCACGGGAGAGCGTACGCATGCGCAGCCCGGACCTAAGTGAGGTGCAAATATGGCAGTGTGCATTGAGATATTTTTCTGACTTTGACAGTCCACCCTTTGGCAGTCAATATTAACTGCCACCTTCTAAAACACTTCAAAAGGAGAAAAATATATGTCAGGAGTTAATTCATTTCCATGGTTGGGTAGGGGAGGAGAGGAGTAGGTGTGAAGAGGGTATGACCTAGTGAGATAGCAGAAGCATGTGTGTATGAGTCCATGTTTGGGGGGTCATGTATCATCATGCCGTACGTGTTGTAAATCAAGCTTCGAGGTATTGCGAAGTATACATTTGAATTCCTTCTTATCCCGTATTAAGGGTCTGTGGATGGGCTGTCAAACTCTACCGAGCTCATTTCGGCTGTGGTTGTAACAAAATGGGGAAGCACATTTTAGTTGATGATACATGAATGGGGGAATTATGTGGTTGCTGATATCTGTGCCTGTATTCCCTATCGACTATGTGTGCCATTACCTGAGGGTTGTAGAGATGAAGATAAAGAACACTTATGGATAATGCAGTGGTATTCTATGTCCGGTTAATATACATCTGTCGTTGAAGTTTTGTTCGGTATCAGTTGAAAGTCGTCTTCTTTGCGCTGTTTTGCTCATTAGGTGTGAGCAATAAGCTTTGTCAATGCCATTAGATGTACAGAAAATGTTGGGCTAGCGTGAGTTTAAAAAGTTCTAGGGAAACTGGGGATCCTTTGGCAAAGTTCATCAAATGTCCGTTTCTCAAATGGTCAAAACTTCTTCTTTGGTCAATCCGTTGTCTGTATAGCGTCTCGTCAACTTCCTCGTCCAAGGGGGTCTTTTTATCTTGGAGAAAAAGCAGAAAAACAGGTGAAAGAAACGGACCGTATAATCGCATTTTCATCACGTCATTGTTTCTATCATTGGGTCATAAATCAAATCCAGGTTAATTATAGTTTCCTCACTCCTCAAACTCATCACTCTTGTACTTTGTTTGCACCTCATTAAAGCCTGCCCGCATCTAAATATCAATCCAATCGATATAACAACACCCAAGATACATAGGAGGAACTTTCCAACATCCATTATGACTCCTTGAGCCCACTCTCCTAAACCGGAGAACCAATTTCGCGGGTTCAACCATGACACCCAACCAGTCAGCTCATTACCCACAGCAGCGAGGGTGAGATTGTGTTTTCGGCGAAATTCCCACTTTAATTGGAGAATATCGTCCATCTTTTGGTCTATGACCTCGACCGGATCCTCGGTGCTATTCGTGATATACGTGCAACACTTTATACCGTACTGTGTTGCCAATGTAACACAATATCCGCCTGTCACTGCTGTGAGGTAATTAAGAACCATTCTATGCTGTACCAGTTCTGTTTTATAAGCTTGAAGTTCTCTTCCAGTGTATCTAAACGTGTCATCATACATTTCAGTGATATTATCTAACAAATTTGCAAGCGCAGAAATGTATCTATAATTCATCACTCCTCGAGCGGTGCGAGTGAAGTCTAACGCCACCAGAACCTGAATCCCGGTGGATTCATGGATCAGATCAGAGGCCGGATGCTCTAACCTTTCTGACAGTTGTCTTTTAACTCGGTGCTCGTAATGAGTGTGAGTATAAGGAGCTTGGGCACCACGGTGTATGTCTTTCATTTTATCATGTGTTACAGTCATCACTTCAGGCAATACTTTTCCAATATAACACAATCCTTCAGAGTTTGGGGCAAGCCACTTGTACGCCTTTCTCCCACATATGAAATATGCATCATCGGGGAGAACATAAGGGATGGAGAAGGACATTACCATATTACAAACCTTCCAGGTGAAATCTCCTGATCCTAATTCTTCCATCTGCTTAATGCACGTATCAGCCTGTACGATATGTGCACAGTATCCTGGTGATACTTCTCCAACTCTAGTAATCCTATTTCCTAAGGTATATCTATACCGGAAAGATTTTCCTCTACTGGCTATGTGGCGTACAAGTTCTGTATCTGTAGGCATTCTATCTGCTCTGTGTGAAAAGGTCATGGTGTGGTTACTCCATGACACTTCCCAATTTCCCGGCCTTCTGGGATTGGAGATGTTGAAACATAAGAGGGACCTATCCACATGGTATTGGTGGAGCTTCAAGCTAGGAGGGCTGGAGATATTAAACCTCCTGTCCACTGGTCTCCCACCATTTAGCTCAATTACCTCCCCTATCGTTAAAGGAAATGGTACTAGCCCTGATTTGCTATGTCCCTGAGGTACTTGAGAGCATACCCAACAATCTGTCTTGTTTAACACATTACCCACTAAGGAGTGATAGTCACTCAATGGATGCCGGTCCATATGAATATTAAAACTGGATTGGCATTTCTTTATACACCCATCCTCAATGACATTGTTACAAAGCCTACAGATACAGTTTTCTTCAGCTAACAATCCGTCACAATTTCTTCTATGATCAATGCTATCGGATCGTTTTCTGATACTCGCCTTTGCTTGTTGGTTAGGTTGATCTTGGAAAACTACGCCTCCATCATCATAATCGGAACCCATTCCAGAACCTCTCTCGACCTCCATGGTACTCTCGCCGGAACAGACTGCTCTGGTCAACATCATGGTTAACAGGAAAATCCGGATTACAGTCTCTTGGGGCAAGTCCATCTTTGAGGAGGAAATGGAGAAGAATGAGAAGGGGGAAAAAGAAATTTCAAGGGAGAGGGGATGGGAAGTGGAGAAAAACAATAAAAGGGAGTGGGGAGTCGACAACAGCTCTCGGTCTTCAAGGCTCAGGTGCCGCCTCAGTCCTCCTGGAACAGACACTCCAGTGATACAACCTCTACCGTCTGTTCCTTATCACGGGACTTCTCTGGATCAGCAACCTTCTTGCAGTGGGATGAATGGACCCAAGTCTCTCTCTCAGCAACCTTCAATGCTGTAGTGCTAGTCAATAAGACCTGGTATGGTCCTTCCCATCTGTCAATAAGACAACCTGAGCGTAGAAAATTTCTGATCATTACATAATTCCCAGGTTCAATGTCATGACAATTACTATCAGGTAGATCAGGAATCACCAACTTCAGATTATCATTTTGATTCCTCAACTGCTTACTCATGTTAATCAAGTACTTTACAGTTACTTCATTGTTACATTTCAAATCATCCTGAGGGTTAATCATGACATGCGGTTGTCGACCAAACAAGATTTCAAAAGGGGACAGATTAAGAGGGGACCTGGGAGTGGTTCTGATACTATACAACACAATGGGTAAAGCTTCTGGCCATGTCAATCCTGTCTCTGCCATCACTTTACTCAATTTATTTTTAATAGTGCTGTTCACTCTTTCGACCTTCGCACTCGCCTGTGGACGGTACGGAGTGTGCAGCTTGCTATCAATTCCCATCAACTTACACATTCCTTGAAAGACATCACCTGTAAAATGGGTACCCCTATCACTTTCGATTATCCTAGGGATACCATATCTACATACAAATTCCTGTACAATTTTCTTAGCTGTAAACATAGCGGTATTTGTAGCTGCTGGAAAAGCTTCGACCCAATTCGAGAAAACATCTATACAAACAAGTACATATTTCAAATTCCGACATGGGGGTAATTGAATGAAGTCAATTTGTATTACCTGAAAAGGGCCGCCGGCAGGTGGGATATGGGATGGTTCTGTAGGTATTGCTTTTCCAATATTCTTTCTCAGACAAGTAAGGCATGACATTGCTCTTTTACTCGCATGAGAGGAGAATCCTGGGGCGCACCAGTATGCTCTTACCAATTTGCACATCCCTTCCTTGCCTAGATGAGTCAGCCCGTGAGCTGCTTCAGCCAGACACGGAAGGTATGTCCTGGGGGCCACTGGTTTACCATGTCCATCCGTCCAGAGCCCTGAGGACTCCTGGCCATATCCCTTTGCCTTCCAGACTGCCTTTTCCTGTGTGGAACACAAATTCTGCATCTCACACAACTTCTGTGTGTTGATGGTATTAAATACCATCAGTTGTGTGGTGTCTGTCTGTATGGGGGTAGCAGCTGCTAACTTAGCTGCTTCGTCTGCTCGGCTGTTACCAAGTGATACTGGGTCTTGACTATATGTATGTGCTTTACATTTGATAACAGCCACTCTGTCGGGTTCCTGTATCGCTGTTAGAAGCCTTTTTATGTGAGCTGCATGCGCTACCGGTGTACCAGCTGCCGTCATGAAATTTCTGAGGCGCCATAGGGCTCCGAAATCATGGACTACCCCGAACGCGTATCTAGAATCGGTGTAGATATTGGCTGACTTACCCTTAGCCAATTCACATGCTCTGGTTAGGGCGACCAGTTCAGCGACCTGGGCTGAGTGAGGTGGGCCTAGCGGTTCCGCTTCTATGGTGTCTTGGTCATCTACGACTGCGTATCCAGTACACAAGTCTCCCGAGTCTGACTGTCTATGACAACTACCGTCAGTGTAGAACGTGAGTTCTGCATCTTCCAGTGGGTTGTCACTGATGTCAGGCCTTGCGGTAAAATTTTGGGTCAAATATTCCATACAATCATGTGTATCTTCCTTTGTATTAAATCCTCCTTCCCCATCACTCTCACCTTCCACCCTTTGTGCCTGTCCAGGCACACCTGGGAGATACGTTGCAGGATTTAATGCACTGCATCTCCTTATGGTGATGTTTACGGGGGCCATTAGTGCCAATTCCCATCTTGTAAACCGCGCTGATGAGACGTGTCTGGTTTGGGCAGAATTCAATAAGGCTGACACTGCATGTGGTGTATGAATTGTGAGGCTGTGACCTAGCACGACATCTTCGCTTTTTGTTACTAGCAATGCTATCGCAGCAACACTTCGCAAGCATGTGGGGAGGGACCGCGCTACCGTGTCTAGCTGAGCGCTGTAGTATGCAACTGGCCTGCTGGCATCACCGTGCTTTTGGGTTAGTACCCCTGCCGCGCAACCAGCACTTTCTGTTCCGTATAGTTCAAAGGGTTTCCCATAGTCAGGCATACCTAATGCTGGCGCCTGTGTTAGGCACTGTTTGAGTCTCTCAAATGCCATCTCAGACTCGTCTGTATGCGAAATCCGATCAGGTTTGTTTGAGGAGACCATTTCTTGTAAAGGTAGGGCTAGTATGGAGAACCCTGGGATCCAATTACGGCAATACCCACACATTCCTAAAAACGTTCTGATCTGTTGCTGGGTTTGTGGCAGTCATGTCTCTAATTGCTTGGATTCTATCAGCGGTCAGATGTCTCAGTCCTTGTGTTAGACAGTGTCCCAAATATTTTACCTTAGTTTGGCATAATTGCAACTTGTCTTTGGAAACCTTGTGTCCTGTGTCTGAAAGATGAAACAGGAGCTGTTTCGTATCCTTCAGGGAAGCTTCCAGTGAATCTGAACACAGCAGTAAATCGTCCACATACTGTATCAATACTGATCCACTCTCTGGTTGGAAAGACTGTAAACAATCATGCAAAGCCTGGGAAAATATACTTGGACTATCTATGAAACCTTGGGGTAATCGAGTCCACGTGTATTGGACTCCTCTGTATGTGAATGCAAACAAATACTGGCTGTCAGGGTGCAGAGGTACCGAAAAGAAAGCGGAGCAGAGGTCAATAACAGTGAAAAATTTGGCAGTGGGAGGGATTTGCATTAGGATGACAGCTGGATTTGGCACTACGGGGAACTGACTCTCAACTATTTTGTTAATCCCCCTTAGATCCTGCACTAGCCTGTAACCCCTCCCCCCACTCTTTTTAACAGGGAAGATGGGACTATTGGCTGTGCTGGACGTTCTTACCAGAATGCCCTGTTGTAGCAAGCGCTCTATTACTGGGAAAACTCCTAACTCCACCTCTGGCTTCAGAGGATACTGTGGGATTTTTGGAGCTATCCTACCATCTTTTACTTGTACAACTACTGGAGCTACGTTTGCCATTAATCCAGTGTCTTGTCCGTCTTTTGTCCAAAGTGACTCTGGTATCTGAGATGTCATCTCTTCTACTTGGGATGGATTCCTATTTGTCATAATGGTATGTGACATTAGTTTTGATGGGGAGTCTAACATGTCTCGCACTTCCTGAGCGTGATTCTCAGGTATGTCCAAGAATACACCTTCAGGAGTACAATAAATGACGCACCCCATTTTACACAGTAAGTCTCTTCCCAGGAGATTGGTTGGTGCCGATGCAGCCAGCAAAAAGGAATGCTTGGTATGCAAAGGCCCTATTGTAATCTCGGCTGGTTTGCTAACAGGGTAGTGCTGGACTACTCCTGTTACTCCCATGGCTGGAATTGTCCTACCAGTGGTTCTCATGCCCACTGTCGAATTTATCACTGACTTGGCCGCCCCTGTGTCTACAAGAAAGTTTAAAGTTTTACCAGCTACATTAATTGCGATCTCAGGTTCACTTCCAAGACTTGCAATCAACTTTACTGGTTGCAGATTACAGGTATGGCCACACCCCTATTGGGTATTGTGACCTGCCTGAATCCCGTTGGCAGCGACTACTTGTGAGGGAGATAGCTGGGAACTACCAGAGGCATGCCAATCTCTGTTCGGGGGATATCTTTTTGTTTCCCCTGCATGTGGCTCATAACTCCGTCTCTGTGGACCCTGCTCCCAATGTCGTGTGTCGTGTCGTTGTCTAGGGGGTTGGTAAAAATTTTGCATATTTCTTGATCTACAATCTCGTGCATAGTGTCCCTGTTTATGACAAGAATAACATGTTACCACAGTTGACTTACCCTTCTGGTATGGTGGTACATACGCAGGCTGCTTTGTGGTCAGCGCCTTTATACTTACTGTCATTAGCTTATCACTTTGCGACTCCCTGTGTCTAGTGATGTTTCGGTCGTGATCAATAGCAGCCTCTCTCAAAGTGGACACTGACAGACCTCGCCAACATGGTTGCGTGGTCTGCACCCTTGCCTTTAATGTTTCCTTTAAACCATCCATCAGTACAGATACTGCTACTTCTTGATGGTTAGGATTGGTCTTAATGTCCTCTATACCAGTGTACTTTGCCATTTCTAATAGTGCCCGGTGAAAATATTCTGTTGCCGTTTCAGACTCCTTTTGTTTAATGGAGAATATTTTGCTCCATTTAACAACTGCTGGGAAATACTCCTTTAACTGTAAGTTTATCATTTTCACGTTATCTTTGTTGTACACGTCTGTCAGAGGTACATCCTGGTCTAGTTTACAATCAGCTAAGAATTTAGCTGAGTCAACATTGGAGGGTAAACAAGCTCTTAGCAATATCTGCCAATCTTTATTATTGGGCTCTAAAGTGTTTCCTAGGTCTGTGATGTATTTTTGGCTGGCAACTAAATCTTTTCTAGGGTCAGGGAATTCAGACACTATGGTCCTTAATTCCATTCGGGAAAATGGGCTGTACATGGCAATGTTCCTTATGGGCGTGGCTCCTGATACATCTGTTTTCCCATTGGGTTAACTCTAACAACCTCATTCTGTGTAGATTCTACAGCTTGTGGTGAAATTGTTTCAGTATAATGCATGGTGCCGTACTTACCAGTCGATACGACCTCACCTATCCCTCCGCTAGGGGCCTTTACTAATCTCGTGGGTAGAGCTGTTCCTACTGTGGTCTCTGCTATGGTAGCCGCTAGAGAGAGAGCTGAAATTGTTGCCGCTTCGTCCTCTTGATCACACTCCTGAGGAAAGTTCAAAACAGGGTACAACTTGCACGGGTTAATACTTGCATGGGTTAATGGGTTAACATTATCATTAACATTTACATGGTTACTAAGTGATTGTGTGTTACACCTTAGTGCGTCTTTCTCCGCAATCAACTTCTCTCCCGGTATATATGGTGGCGGCGGGGCTGTTGCAACCAGTTTTCTGTTTGAGCCAGATCCCGCCGCCTGAGCCAAACCTCTCTGTATCTCACCTTCCTGTTGCCACAACTGTAAGTAATCATAATGCTGAACTCGTCTCTTTATTGATTTTATGAGACATATCCTCCTCCTTAAATTTTGTAACACTTCTGGGCTGAAGCTACCTATTCTGGGGAATTTCTCCCGGTCTTGTACAGTCATCCTTTCCCATTCGTCACATAAAGTTTCTGTGTGAATTCCATATTTCTCACACATTATATACCTGGCCGATCCTACTGGACGGTTTACAGGGTCAACCCGAACCGAGGTTGATCGCCCCCTTCTTGAACAATTGGCCCCCATAACCTGCAGGCGTCGCTTGCTTTACCTCTGATCTCGATATCAGGGTATTTCAGCTGACCCTTACAGAAAACCAAAATATTCGCGATAGGTAGGCGGTGAAGTTTACCGAGCACCTCACTCGCTCGCCCACACCGACCAATACGACCTGATCACACCGATATGGTGCTGGCGTACTCGATACAGGGCACCTATAAAACCTTTTGTTTACTGGAACATGTGAGGGTGATCCGCAGAACACTTACTCTTTCCAGTAAAGGTGGGGTTGTTAAACAGTTCCTGAGTGACCAGCGAACTTCCCTTTTTAAAAATAAAAAATTACACAAATCACGTCAGAATGTACAAATAGCGTGTGTGACCCCTGTACTCTAATGGTACTGAGTCAGATTACTAACTAATGCACGCAATTACGTGCGGTACAATCGTTCAGTACATAAGCAACTAAACCTATGTATGGAAAGATCAATGGAATCGAAAATTGCGGCTGCGAGTTCCTTCAGCAAGAGCTTGTATGGCCTATATGGGTGTTGCACCAACCCTCCTTCGGTGTTGTGCCTCTGGACTGTATAGCGGACTTCTTTGTCTATTTTACCTGTACCTGCTGGTTTGTTATGACCTCCTGGTCTTGTGCCTATACGACCTCCTGGTCTGACCTCCTGGTCTTGTTCTTTACTGGTCCGCTATACTCTAATGCTCTAATATTGTTTAACCAAGGATGCCTCCCTAGCCACCGTGTATGTCACTTACACGTATGTCCCTCACGAGTACTCGGTGATTTCTTTTGGTTCAACCTCTAAAATTGTATGAAAAACACTCACTCACCACATGCACACTTTTGCTTTTATCTCTATTTCTGCGCAGAAATTTTGTCTTTAGCCCAGCTGTGTTACCAATTAGGAGCAGGATCTGTTAATTAAATTTCGGACACCAAAAATAGACTTGCGTTATTTATCGCCTGTTGCGCTATTTACCACTTTGCGCTACTTATCGCCTTGCGTTATTTATCGCCTTGCGTTAAAAAAAATCAACTTATCGTGACTTGAGCTAGGTGGGCGTAACCAGACGCTCCGTTGCGTAATGTACGCTGCGTGCGTCGGCCTTTGGATTGCGTACACAAGTCTTTTGTTAGGGACACGTGTACACAAAGCAAAGATCCACCGTAACACAATTTATACTTTTATCAATGTAGATGATCCCTGGTCATCTACCGCACAACCACACTGATTTCGCCTTATTTTCCCAGGCAAAACTATGTGTTTGTCTATACTTTAACTATATCACCTCTATTCTTAAACTATGAAATAACAGCAAGTCTCTTTTAGCACTTTTCTATCAACTATAAAATTTGCAAACAGGATAATGATATACGAAAAAAATGAAATACACAGATGAAAAGAAATGCAGATATTTATGCGTGCGTGTGTACGCAAGACAGAAGAAAAATAAACCGTTTTAAAAGATACTAGCGTTTTGTTCTTACCTCCGGATCCCGGATTCCTTCAGCACTCTTAATCTAAGCGAAGCAGACGCTTATCCCATCAGCACTGCGAGACAACCTCCCGCCCTTTGCTGAGGGATAATGTCTGCTGATCTACCTAGTGCAGATATGTGAAGGACAGGACGAGTCCCCAATTGATAAAGCTGAATTCTTTTATCGTACTTATAACCCTTTATGAGGTCTAAGAACACTGTACGCTGTTTACTTAAGAAGTACCGTAAGGGTACGCTAGTTGCGTAACGATCGCTCAGCCGTAGGCGAGACGCTCAAGCGTCACGTTCGCTCACGGCTCAGAGATCACAGACAAGCACGTTATTGGCTATGACTAACGTAATGATTCGCTATGGCGTAGCGGACGCTCGAGACCACGAAGAGATCACCAGCGGCGCAGACGCTCACAACGCTATACCTTGATATCTATACCTTTAACAATGAGAGACACAGTATACCTTTATGTAGAGACAATGTGTAAGTGCAACCTGGTGTAACCTGTTTAACTACAAAGCTGCTTGAGCGTCTCCGACGCTCTGAGTACACTTAACACTATGAGAAAATACACAGATACTTGTTTAGGGTCCAAAGCCTAATATATATGTATTATAACTAATATACTTGTAAAAAGGAATCACAGTACAAATGATACTCTACAGTATAACATAAACCAACTAACCATATAACTATACAAGAAATACAATACAACACAATACTAATCAAGGGAAAATTACGAGAGAGGAGAGAGAGAGAGAAAGAGATTGGCTCAATATCACAAGGAGACAAATACAATTGCGGAGAAACACTTACGCCCAACGGGTAATGATCGCATGCGCCTCGATATCCAGCTCCCGATTATCAGCAATGAGAACCGTTTGAAGAGAGAGTGAAGCTGGATATGATCGGCCTGTCTATTTATGCCCCACACACAATGCAATCCAATGGTCCCTACAATCCCATTGTTCATTGGACACAGGAATTCGGCTCCGTACCATAACAAAAGGTCATAGGTTGATTCATACAGGTGGGCTGTGACTGTTTCCAACTGTTCAGGTGGGTGGGATACTAGATTTCCCGCCGCATGATTAAACAAGAACAAATAGAAAATGGACATAACTTGTTATGTCCATAACTATTCGCACGAGCGATTAATCCGCTCCAAACCAACACCGGAATATTGCTATTTAAATACTCTTCCGATGGGTACCAAACACCATTGTATGAATCCTGTTAGACCCTTCGTACAATACAAAGAGGGATTCCTCCGCTCAGGAACATGCTATGTTAACCAAACTTTCAGAATCTATCAAAGGGACCATGATCTATAAACTACATTTATACTGAAAATATGTAACGAATGAGTCGCACGCTACGATTACATAAACTCTACCGTAAATACGCATACTGCGTGCCTGCGGGTGCACGCTATTGCGGGTATGCGCCTTCACGGGAGAGCGTACGCATGCGCAGCCCGGACCTGAGTGAGGTGCAAATATGGCAGTGTGCATTGAGATATTTTTCTGACTTTGACAGGCCTAAAATTAGGCTCCATTAAGGTACAAATTTCGGCCCTATCTATTTTTTCAAAAGGAATTGGCTTCTCTCCCAGAAGTCCAAACTTTCGTAAAGGGAGTGCTGCACATCCAGCCTCCTTTTGTGCCAACAGTGGCACCATGGGACCTTAACGTGGTGCTACAGTTCCTTAAATCACACTGCTTTGAACCTCTTCAAACGGTGGAATTAAAATTCCTCACCTGGAATGTGGTTATATTAGCCTTGGCATCTGCACGGCGGGTTTCGGAGTTAGCGGCCTTGTCTCACAAGAGCCCCTACTTGATTTTTCATGTGGATAGAGCAGAGTTGAGGACTCGTTCTCAATTTCTGCCTAAGGTGGTCTCTTCTTTTCATTTGAACCTACCTATTGTGGTGACTTGGAGGACTCTAAAATCCTGGATGTGGTCCGGGCCTTGAAAATTTACGTAGCCAGGACGGCTAGGGTTAGGAAAACAGAGGCTCTGTTTGTCCTGTATGCAGCCAACAAGATTGGCACGCCTGCTTCTAAACAGACTATTGCTCGCTGGATCTGTAACACGATCCAGCAGGCTCATTCTACGGCTGGTTTGCCGGTACCAAATTCGGTAACGGCCCATTCCACTAGAAAGGTGGGCTCTTCTTGGGCGGCTTCCCGAGGCGTCTCGGCATTACAGTTGTGCCGAGCAGCTACTTGGTCGGGTTCAAACACGTTTGATACCCTGGCTGATGAGGACCTCACGTTTGCTCAATCGTGCTGCAGAGTCATCCGCACTCTCCCGCCCGGTTTGGAGCTTTGGTATAATCCCCATGGTCCTTACGGAGTCCCAGCATCCTTTAGGACGTAAGAGAAAATAAGATTTTAAACCTACCAGTAAATCTTTTTCTCCTAGTCCGTAGAGGATGCTGGGCGCCTGTCCCAGTGCGGACTAAATCTGCAAGACTTGCTTACATAAGGGTTATGTTACAGTTGACATCGGTCTTTGACTGATACTGTTTTTCGTTCATACTGTTAACTGGTTGCGTATATTCCATGTTATACGATGTGGTTGGTGTGGGCTGGTATGAATCTTGCCCTTAGATTTACAAAATCCTTTCCTCGTATTGTCCATCTCCTCTGGGCACAGTTTCTCTAACTGATGTCTGGAGGAGGGGCATAGAGGGAGGAGCCAGTGCACACCCATACTAAAAGTTCTTTATAGTGCCCATATCTCCTGCAGAGCCCGTCTATACCCCATGGTCCTTACGAAGTCCCCAGCATCCTCTACGGGCTAGGAGAAAAAGATTTACCAGTAGGTTTAAAATCTTATTTTTTCTGTGTGATTTTTATTCACCATATACCTCTTGAATCCCCTGGTTGTGCTGATACACTGCACAGGGGGTTCTTGTCCGGTATTGAGCTGCTGTTATTGTACTGTGTTGCCTTGCATTGAGCTTTCAGATATGTCAGCTACAGAGGGCAATGGTGCTGGGGCTGATCCTACAGTGCGTGGTGGTGACACTGCAGACACGTTAGAGGAAAACATAGCAGCAGGGGGTTCAGGTTCTGGGGGTTCCTTACCCCCCAGTGGGACCGTAGCAACGGGGGTTCAAAATGACCCACCTTGGGCTACTTTTTCCACGTTAAGTACACTGGTAACTAAATTTACGCCACCTATGGGACCTCATGTGCTGGTACAACCGCTTATGGTCCCTGCGGTTAATCCGCCGTGGGCAGATCACCTGTCCACTCAGTTATAGCAATTGAACCAATCACTGACTAAACAGAAATCTAATCCTCGCCCGCCTAAGACCAAGGGGTCCCCTAAGCGGGCCATTACTTCCTCACAATCCACCCACGTCCCAGACACCTCGTGTGATGAGGATGGCGTCTATACTGACCCGACACACTGATCCAGATAATTCTGATGGGGAATCTGTCACACAGGTGGATGTTCCTGACTTATTGGAGGCTATCGGGCTAATTCTTCAAATTACTGATGACCCAGAGCCTGACGCTGCCCCTAAGAGACCGGACAGATTTAAACGTCAGAAAGTCGTTAAACAAGTTTTACCTCATTCTGCCCATTTAGTTGACATACCTCAGGAATCCTGGGGAAATCCAGGAAATAAACTCACGCCCCCACAAGAAGATGCTGGCTCGCTATCTCCTCGCTGCGTAGCTAAGTAAGAATTGGGAAACACCACCACCAGTCGATTCACAGGTGGTGCGGCTGGTGGTATCCTCGGCTCTGCCTGTAACTACCGTAACGTCTCTGAAAGAACCGACGGATAAGCGTGTGGAGGGTTGTTTAAAGGCAATTTACACCCTAGCAGGAGCTGTGTGTCGGCCCACTCTTGCAGCGACATGGGCTGGAGAGGCTATTGAAGCGTGGGCTCAGTAGGTGGAAGCGGAGCTGCCTTCCAACTTTTCTGATAGTGCTAGACAATGTCTATCGTATATTGTCACAGCTTCTCATTACATTAAGGGGGCGGCTTCTGATGCCGGTATTCTGGCGGCCAAGGCTTCTACTGCGTCCATTTTGGCTCGCCGAATTCTTTGATTACGATCCTGGTCTGTGGATCTGGAGTCTAAGAAAACTCTGGATGTGCTCCCTTTTTAAGGGAGACATTCTTTTTGGAGAAGACCTCAACAAGATAGTGGCTGACTTAGCTTCTGCTAAAACAGCGTGTCTACCTAGTACTGCTCCTTTGGTACCGAAGGCTAAGAGTACTTCCTTTCATCCTTCAGGGAAAGCAAAAAGTCAGGCGTACCCGAAACAGGTTCGCACTTCCAAACCCACTAAGCCCAAACCTTAATGGGCTTGGGCTGCCCGTCGGCCTGCTGCATGGCGGGGAGGGCCTCCCTCTGGGGGATCCCAGTGGGGGGCCGACTTCTAGGGTTTACCCAGGAATGGTTGAAGACCACTTCCGATGCCTTGATACAGGAAGTCGTCACTCGAGGTTACGCCGTATCCTTCAAAAGTCGTCCCCCTCGTCTATTTTGCCTGACAGACGTCCCTTCGGATCAGGTGAAGGCAAAAACTCTTCTTTCGGTGGTACAGTCCCTCCTGGACAGGTGGCTCTGGTTCAGAGAGGCAAGAGGTACTATTCACTGCTGTTCCTAGTCCCGAAACCGAATGGGTCCTCTCTGCCCATTCTCTACATCAAGTCCTTGAACAAATATGTGAGATTCTCCAAGTTTCGTATGGAAGCTCTCCGCTCTATTGTTCTGGCCTTGGAGCCCGAGGATTATATGGTCTCCCTGGACATACAGGATGCTTACCTGCATATTCGTATCGCAATGTCGCATCAGCAGTACCTGAGGTTTTGCTGTTGGCAACCTCCATTACCAATTTCGGGCGTTACCTTTTGGTTTGACCACGGCCCCGCGAGTCTTCACCAAGGTCATGGCGCTAATGACGGCTGTACTCCGCCGTCAAGGGGTCAGGATCCTACTGTATCTGGACAACTTGTTGATCCTGGCGAATTCCGCAGAAATTCTCCTACGCCACATAGATATGACGCTCCAGTTTCTGCAAGCCCACGGGTGGCTCATCAACTGGAAGAAATCTTCCCTGGTCCCTGCTCAGAGCATGGTGCACCTGGGGGCGTTGATGGACACTCACAACCAGCGGTTGTTCTTGTCTCAGGAGAATGTCCTGAAGCTTCAGGACAGGATTCAATGCATTCTATCTCATCCGCAAGTGTCGATACATTCGGCTATGCAAGTGCTAGGTCTCATGGTGTCTGCGTTCGACATGGTGGAGTACGCTCAATTCCATTTCCGCACTCTGCAGAAATTGATACTTGCCAAGTGGGATGGCCTGCCTCACCGGATCAGGTCTCATATGATCTCCTTGTCTCCAGAGGTCCGTCTGTCACTAAGCTGGTGGCTACAGGACCAACGATTGAGCAGGGGTCGTCCCGAGCAGGGGTCGTCCCGAGCAGGGGTCGTCCCTTCTGGATCTCCAACTGGGTCCTTCTGACGATGAATGTCAGTCTGAGAGGTTGGGGCGTGATTTTGGAGCATCAGTTCCTTCAGGGTCGGTGAACCAAGGAGGAGTCTCTCCTCCCGATAAACATTCTGGAACTGCAGGCGGTGTGGTGTTCAATGCACTGAACTTGGCCCAGCAATTGATACAGAACAGACCTGTTCAAGTACAGTCGGACAACGCCACCACGGTGGTGTACATAAATAGTCAAGGTGGCACTCGAAGCCGCATGGCAATGAGGGAAGTATCAATGATTCTTCAGTGGGCGGAACGCCATCTGCCAGCTATAGTGTTCATTCAGGGGGTCCTAAACTGGGAAGCAGACTTCCTCAGTCGTCAAGATGTACACGCCGGAGAGTGGAGCCTCCATCCAGAAGTATTTCAACTCCTCGTGGAAAAATAGGGCCTCCCAGATGTGGACCTGATGGCGTCTTGACACAATCACAATTTTCCGGTCTTCGGGACAAGGGATCCTCAAGCAGCGTTCGTGGACACATTGGCAGTTCCATGGAACTTTCAGCTGCCATACGTGTTCCCTCCGTGGTCACTCCTGCCCAGAGTAATAAGGAAGTTCAAGCAAGAAGGAGGAATCCTACTTCTGATCGCTCCAGCGTGGCCCAGACGGCATTGGTTCTCAGACCTTCAGGGTCTATTGATAGAGCGTCCCCTTCTACTTCCGCAGCGCCCAGATCTCCTCGTTCAGGGCCCCTGTGTATATCATGATTTGGCCCAGTTAGCTTTGACTGCGTGGCTCTTGGAGCTTCCATTCTGAGGGCTAAAGGATTTTCTGAGGCGATCATTCAAACCATGTTGAAGGCCTCGAAACCGGTTTCTGCTCTGGTTTATCATAGGGTCTGGAATTACTTTGCTTGGTGCACCACTAACAATCATGATGCTTACCAATTTAGTACAGCCAAACTTTTGGCCTTTCTACAACAGGGCCTGGACTTAGGCCTTCGTCTGGCCTCCATCAATGTTCATATTTCTGCCTTGTCGGTTTGGTTGCAGAGGAAAATTGCGACTCTACCTGATCATACATTCACTCAGGGTGTGTTGCAGATTCAACCTCCTTACGTCCCGCCTGTGGCTTCTTGGGACTTGTCGGTGGTTCTGGAGGCATTACAAGGGTCTCTGTTTTTTGCTGGCTATTGCCTCTGCTAGATGGGTGTCGGATTTGGGTGCCTTGTCTTGTAGGTCTCCATATCTGATTTTTCACCGTGAGCGGGCGGTTCATAGAACACGTCCCGGGTACCTACCTAAGGTGGTTTCTTCTTTCCAACTTAATCATGAGATTGTGGTTCCGGCCTTTGCCTCTCCTAAATTGTCTTCCAAAGAGCGGTCTTTGAATTTGGTACGTATCTATGTGAAGAGAACTGCCTCCATTCGGAAGTCTGATTCTCTCTTTGTACTGTTTGGTTTTCACAAATGTGGCTGTCCTGCTCACAAGCGGACCTTGGCCAGATGGATTAGAATGGTGATTGCGCATGCTTATGTACAGGCTGGTGGTCCAGCTCCTGCGACTATCAATGCCCATTCTACTCTATCTGTTGGACCTTCTTGGGCGGCCCGCCGTGGTGCGACCCTTGAACAATTGTGCAAGGTGGCTACTTGGTCCTCAGTGAACACGTTCATAAGGTTCTATGCCTTCGATACTTCCGCCTCCCAGGATGCTTCCTTTGGACGACGGGTTCTTGTGCCCGCTACAGTGCATCCCCTCCCATGAGGAACTGCTTTAGGACATCCCCGATGTTGTTCCCTGTGGAACCCAGTGTATCCCGCAGCCGAAAACAAGATTTATGGTAAGAACTTACAGTTGTTAAGTCTCTTTATGCGAGGTACACTGGGTTCCACAGGGCGCCCACCCTGACGCACTTGGCTTCTTTTGGTTGGTATGGCATTAGCCGCTGACACCTTCTCCTGTCGTGAGAATGTGGTGTATGTGGCTACTAATGATTGTCGTCTCTCTTACCTGCTACTGCATTGGACTGGTTAACAAAAACTGAACTCCTCTGCATGGAGGCGGGGTTATAGAGGAGGCAGCACTATGCATTCTGGGAACAGTCAAAGCTTTTAGCCTGCTGGTTGCTCGGATCAAGATCATACTTTACACCCCAATGTTATTCCCTGTGGAACCCAGTGTACCTCGCAGAAAGATTTAACAGTAAAATCTCGGGTTTTTGCTTTTTTTTTTTTTTTTTTTTTTTTAGGTAGAACGTCTGTCTGATATTAAAACAGAAAATATAGAGGGAGAAGAAGAGAAGTATCTAACTGTTATAAAGGCAGAAGATACAGATGAAGAAGAGATGTATCTAACTGTTATAAAGGTAGAAGATACAGAGGAAGAAGAAGAGACGTATGTGAGGGGAGATCAGCAGTGTAAGGAGGAGGAGATCCCTACAGATATCACCACAGGTGAGTAATAAACACACATTCTCCTTACTCAGTGATTACAGGAATCTCTTATCCTACACCCTCCTCTGTCAGTACAGACTAATGAGGAATATGTATTTTCCCAGTGGGGGAGTCAGGAGCCATCAGCCCCTATTATACTCCTGCTCTCCACTCACATAATGTCACTGTGTGTTACCAGCCCAGAGATCTGACCAGTCTCCTCCCCACACTCTCTGGTGTATCTCATACATCAGGGGCCATCAGCCCCTATTATACTCCTGCTCTCCCCCTCACATCATGTCACTGTGTGTTACCAGCCCAGAGATCTGACCAGTCTCCTCCCCACACTCTCTGATGTATCTCATACATCAGGAGCCATCAGCCCCTATTATACTCCTGCTCTCCCCCTCACATCATGTAACTGTGTGTTACCAGCCCAGAGATCTGACCAGTCTCCTCCCCACACTCTCTGGTGTATCTCATACATCAGGAGCCATCAGCCCCTATTATACTCCTGCTCCCCACTCACATAATGTCACTGTGTGTTACCAGCCCAGAGATCTGACCAGTCTCCTCCCCACACACTCTGGTGTATCTCATACATCAGGAGCCATCAGCCCCTATTATACTCCTGCTCTCCTCTCGCATCATGTCACTGTGTGGTACCAGCCCAGAGATCTGACCAATCTCCTCTCCACACTCCCTGGTGTATCTCATACATCAGGAGACATCAGTCCCTATTATACTCCTGCTCTCCCCCTCACATCATGTCACTGTGTGGTACCAGCCCAGAGATCTGACCAGTCTCCTCCCCACACACTCTGGTGTATCTCATACATCAGGAGCCATCAGCCCCTATTATACTCCTGCTCTCCTCTCGCATCATGTCACTGTGTGGTACCAGCCCAGAGATCTGACCAATCTCCTCTCCACACTCCCTGGTGTATCTCATACATCAGGAGACATCAGTCCCTATTATACTCCTGCTCTCCCCCTCACATCATGTCACTGTGTGTTACCAGCCCAGATATCTGACCAGTCTCCTCCCAACACTCTCTGGTGTATCTCATACATCAGGAGCCATCAGACCCTATTATACTCCTGCTCTCCCCTCACATCATGTCACTGTGTTACCAGCCCAGAGATCTGACCAGTCTCCTCCCCACACTCTCTGGTGTATCTCATACATCAGGAGCCATCAGCCCCTATTATACTCCTGCTCTCCCCCTCACATCATGTCACTGTGTGTTACCAGCCCAGAGATCTGACCAGTCTCCTCCCCACACTCTCTGGTGTATCTCATACATCAGGTGCCATCAGCCCCTATTATACTCCTCTTTATTTATTTTTTCTCTAACATCCACAAGGGATATTGGGGACTTATTGCAATGGGGTATAGATGGGTCCAAAGGAGCCGGTGCACTTTAAAGTTCTTCCATTGGGTGTGCTGGCTCCTCCCCTCTATGCCCCCTCCTACATCCAGTTTATAACTATGTGCCCCAGGAGAGGATGCCGCTCTGGAGCTCCAGAAGTTTTTCTTTAGTTTATTTTAAACGTTATTGTCAGTATGCTGTTTGGGAAACAGTATACCTGCACTGAGGGAGTTGGGGGGGGGGGGGGGGGGGGTTACCGGTCTCTTCAGGCGTCAGAGCCGCTTCCCCGCTGCAGGACCACCGTCCTGAGAGGTTGTTGGTACCGCAGGGCATTGCACCTTACCAAACGCAGCACGCCGCACACCCCTAACAATGCCGGGAGGGAAGAAGAGTGGTGAGTACAAACCAGGGGATCCCCCGGCTCTTGGTGCGGCGCGATTACAGGGGCGGCATACAGACGCTTTACGGAGGGATCCGCTATAGCCCCCCTGTGTACACTGGCCAGCGGTGGTGGAAACAGGCATTCATGTTACATTTTACACCTGTTAGGAGACATTTGCCAGTATAAATATCTGTAGAGCTCCAGCGCCATTACAGGGGGCGGAGCTTCCTCAGAGCGGGACCAGTGGCGTTTTGGCACTTTCCTCTGCTTACAGCTGCAGCAGCAAGGACACACAGCTCCTGCAGACACTCAGGATACACAGGAAACTGGTACAGGGGTGTAAATAAGGGGGAGAGCCGCTATTATACACACTATAGTGTCCTGAAAAGGACAAGACTCTGGTGTTATACTGTGATACAGACAGCCTGCAGTCTCACGGAGTCTGACAGGCTTTTTGGGTGTGCTGTTCCTCTCTCTCTGTCTCTCCTCACATACCAGTCTGGGCAGGCTTGCTATTCAATATACGTGTGTGTGTGTGTGTGTGTGTGTGTGTGTGTGTGTGTGTGTGTGTGTGTGTGTGTGTGTGTGTTTGTCTACTGTAAACATGGTAAAACACTAATTATGCAGTGTATGTCACACCAGATTCTCTCCCTCTGCGGCTGGTTCCCTCTCGTGAACAATGCAGCCAGTCCTCCCAAGTTAGTGAGGAGGGTCAGGAGCCATCCTGGCTCAGTGCCATAAAAATCATGATGGCGGACATGTCATCCCAGCTCACTGCTAATAATCAAAAGACACAATAACTGCAGCAGGCTGTAGCAGTCCTAGCTGCAAGGGCAGATGATAAACAGCCCCCCCTCCCCCCTCCCTAGTTCAGGGCAACATAATTGTGGGCTGCCTGATTTACTCTCAGAATCTGAGGATGAGGTGCATGAGGAGGGGGAGGAATGGGATCCTATTACAGAGGATTCACCTTCTGCACAGGGTATTGAGCCCCTTATACTTGCTATCAGGGATGTGATAAAAGTCCCTTTGGAAGACGCTGCAGTGCCGCAGTTGTTTTTATTAGCACAGAAAAAGAAATAAGTGTCACTTTCCCTGATTCTAAGGAACTAGATGACATGTTTAAGTTAACCTGGAAAAATCCTGACAAAAATTACCAGGTGACAAAACTGTTTATGTACACTTTCCCATTTACTCCAGAAGGCAGGAAACACTGGGGAGAGCCCCCGGCAGTAGACGTATCAGTCTCTCGCCTATCAAAGAAAGTGCTATTACCAGTCCCTGGCTCCTCTGCATTAAAGGACCCTGGGGATAGGAAAATAGAGACTACATTAAAGTCTATTTACACAGCAGCTGGTGTATCACAAAGACCTGTGATAGCGGGTTGCCGGATGACACATGCCATTCATACATGGGCGACTCGAATTCAAGAAAGCCTTGCTGGAGATATGTCTCTGGTGACTCTCATAAAGCACATTAAGGACACTGCATATGTCCTGTGTGACTCTCTCAAGGGGATAGGTGCTATTAACGCTAGGACTACTGCCATGGCAGTGTCGGCGCGCAGAACTTTGTGGCTGCATCAGTGGATAGCGGACGCAGATTCCAAGCGCAGAGTGTGGAGTCTCTTCCTTTCTCAGGGGAGTTGCTATTTGGGGTTGAGTTGGATACATGAATTTCAAAGGTTACTGCGAGTAAATCCACGTTTCTCCCCTCTGGGGCCCCACTGGCCAGGCGTTCCTACCCAGGGAGGTCTACCCAATCCTTTCGGACTGCCAGGTTCAGATCAAGAGCCGGAGGCACCTCAAACGCGGCGAGAGGCACCAGAGACAAGACCGGCCGCCACAGGTTCTCGGTAACAAAGCACCAGTTCAGCTTCCACTAGGGCCTCGGCATGATGGTGCCCCCCCCCCCCCCAACCCTGAGGGGATCTCGACTGCGTTGTCATGCTCGGCGGAGATTGGGGTTCCGACAATCAACCTTGGGCTGGGAGGACAGCTGACTGTGTAGGAAGTAGACAAGGAGGTTGAATGTAGTTTTTCCTCATGAAGTGGAGGACTAGTGGGTGTTAGAGTTGGCTGGAGGGCATAAAAAGAATGAGAACTCTGTAGAAGGATAACTGTGTTTTTAATGAAGAAACAACTGTACACCGATACTTGAGGAATTGAAAGACACGGATGAATGAACTGAAGTCTGTAATTAAACGAGGTGAGGAATGGAGCTGAAGATCACCGGTATTTGAGGAACTGAAAGACTGGGGTTTGTGGTTGGTAGACAAGGCTGAAGGAGACTGGGTTTTTGAAGAACTGAAAGACTGTGGCTTGTGACTGGTAGACGAGGCTGAGAAACTCTGACTTTGAAGAAATGAAGACTGTGGCTTGGGCTTGGAAAGTGAGGCTGAAGAACTCCGATCTGGAAGAAGTGAAGACTGTGGCTTGAGCTTGCAAGACACTCGCAGGAACCACTGTTTAGCACCCGAAGCCCCTTAACGACCGGGACCCCCGTGAGAGCCTCCATGAGTGGCGACGGGTCAAACAACAGGACTGCAGCAGTGATGGGTCATGGACAGATGATAGCAACCGGAACCGGGGAACCAGGAGCAGCCTGGGAACACAGAGCTGGAGCACCTTTCACAGGAAAGTAACTTGAAACACTGGAACTCTCCCTGAGCCAGCCCCCCTTTATAAGGGTAGACTACACTGGATTGGCTGGATACAGAGTGTGGATTTCATTGGCAAATCTCAGGTCTCCAACATGGCCACCCCCAGCACTGGGGATATTCTCAGCTGCAGCACTTAAGCTAACCCAGCTCCGGCCTTGCCTTCCTGAGACAGTCACCGCCAGAGGGCTCTGCTGCAGCAACTTCCCGTCGCAACACCCGGCCCCCGACCTCCGGATGCCGCACACGCGCCCAAGGACCCACTGAAAGCAGCTCCCCGCCGCTGGAACTAAAGTAGGCCTAACTAAAGGTTTTCAAGTTCACAATGGAATCCTTGTGAGCAATGATTGTGGGTCTGGAAGAACAAGAGTTCATGGTTTTGTTGATATAAATGATGCTCATCTCCATATACCGATATGGCTGTCTCACCAGGCTTACCTACGGTTTGCCCTGCTTGAATGATCACTACCCGTTCCAGGCGCTACCCTTCGGCCTGGCCACAGCTCCAAGGGTCTTCACAAAGGTGACGGCGGAGATGATGTTCCAGCTCCGAGTCCAGGGGATCAATATTGTCCCTTACCTAGACGAGCTCTTGATAAAAGTGAGATCCAGGGAGCTTCTATTGCTCAATATAGGCCGCACTATTCAGCTTCTGTCACATCATGGGTGGATCCTCAATTTACAGAAGTCCCTACTTCTGAGAAACATTCCCAGGAACAGGAGCCTACTCAGTAGCTCCAGTTCCTGGGAATGTTTCTGGATACAGTGGCTCAGAAAGTGTTCCTCCCAGAGGACAAGGCAAGGATGCTCCAGGATGTGGCCCGAGCGGTTCTACAACCGAATCAGATCTCCATCCATCTTTGCATAAGATTGTTGGGAAAGATGTTGGCCTCATACAAGGCGATCCAGTACTGAAGGTTCCACGCCAGAACATTTTAATTGGATCTCCTGAGCTAGTGGTCCGGTTCCCATCTTCAGGTGCACCAGATCATACACTACCGTTCAAAAGTTTGGGATCACTTAGACATTTAATTTTTTAAGGAAAAGCACTGTTTTTTTTCAATGAAGATAACATTAAATAATCAGAAATACACTCTATACATTGTTGATATGGTAAATGACTGTACTAGCTGCAAACGTCTGGTTTTTAATGGAATATCTACATAGATGTATAGAGGCCCATTTCCAGCAACCATCACTCCAGTGTTCTAATGGTACATTGTGTTTGCTGATCACGGTAGAAGACTAATGGATGATTAGAAAACCCTTGTGCAGTTATGTTAGCACAGCTGAAAACGGGTTTGCTCGTTAGAGAAGCTATAACACTGGGCTATCTTTGAGTTAGTTGAGTGTCTGGAGCATCACATTTGTGGGTTTGATTATACTCTCAAAGTGGCAAAGAAAAGAGAACTTTCTTGTGAAACTCGACAGTCTATTCTTGTTCTTAGAAATGAAGGCTATTCCATGCGAGAACTTGCTGAGAAACTGAACATTTCCTACAACGGTGTGTCCTACTCCCTTCAGAGAACAGGCTCTAACCAGAGTAGAAAGAGAAGTGGGAGGCCCCGGTGCACAACTGAGCAAGAAGACCAGTACATTAGAGTCTCTAGTTTGATACATAGACAGCTCACAGGTCCTCAACTGGCAGCTTCATTAAATGGTACCCACAAAATGCCATTGTCAATGTTTACAGTGAAGAGGCGACTCCGGGATGCTGGCCTTCTAGGCAGAGTGGCAAAGAAAACGCCAATAAAAGGAAAAGATTAATATGGGCAAAAGAACACAGACGTTGGACAGAGGATGAAAAGACAACAAAGAAGTCCCGCACCAGCTTAATTGGATATTAGATAATATTGCTCAGTAATTGCTCTCTTGATCTCGCCTTTATCAGGAGATCGTCCAAGTATGGGATAATTGTGACTCCATGCTTGCGCAGGACCACCATCATTTCCGCCGTTATCTTGGTGAAAATCCTTGGGGCCGTGGAAAGCCCAAACGGCAACATCTGAAATTGGTAATGACAATCCTGTACAGCGAATCTCGGGTACTCCTGATGGGAAGGATATATGGGGACATGAAGGTAAGCATCCTTTATGTCCAGAGACACCATAAACTCCCCCTCCTCCATGCTGGCTATTATCGCCCTGAGCGATTCCATCTTGAATTTGAATCTTTTCATGTACAGGTTTAGGGACTTTAGATTCAAAATAGGTCTGACTGAACCATCCGGTTTCGGGACCACAAAGAGGGTTGAGTAGTACCCTCTTCCCTGCTGGTTCAAGGGAACCCTGATAATTACTTACTGTTGACACAGCGTTTGAATTGCAGCTAACACTACCTTCCGTTTTGGGGTAGAAGCTGGTAAGGCCGACTTGAAAAATCGGCGTGGGGGCACCTCTTCGAATTCCAGTTTGTATCCCTGGGAAACTATTTCCAACGCCCAAGGATTCAGGTCTGAGCTGACCCAGACCTGGCTGACCAGTCGAAGATGTGCCCCCACCGGTGCGGACTCCCGCAGGGGAGCCCCAGCGTCATGCAGTGGGTTTTGTAGAAGCCGGGGAGGACTTTTGTTCCTGGGTACCAGGTGAAGCAGGTGTTCTTTTCCCTCTGCCCTTACCTCTGGCAAGGTAGGAGGATCCCCGACCTCTTCTGGACTTTTGCGACCGAAAGGACTGCATCTGATATAGTGGTGTTTTCTTCTGCTGTTGGGGAATAAACGGTAAAAAATTAGATTTACCTGCGGTAGCTGTGGAAACCAGGTCCGCCAGCCCATCCCCAAACAACACGTCACCCTTATAGGGTAGAACCTCCATATGCTTTTTCGAATCCGCATCACCCGTCCATTGGTGGGTCCATAAGGATCTTCTCGCTGGCTCTGGAAGCCAGTAATCCAATGTCCCTTTAAGCGTCTCTCATATACAAGACTGCGTCTTTGATACGGGCTAGAACTAACAAAACAGTATCTCTATCCATGGTATCAATGTCAGCTGTCAGATTATCTGTCCAGGCTGAGATTGCGCTACATACCCATGCCGACGCAATTGTTGGTCTTAGCACAGCTCCCGTATGTGCATAAATAGACTTTAAAGCAGTCTCCTGCCTGCGATCCGCAGGATCCTTGAGGGCCGCTGTGTCTGGAGACGGTAGCGCCACTTTCTGTGACAGGCGCGTTAAAGCCTTGTCCACAGTGGGAGGGGATTCCCAACGTACCCTGTCCTGTGTAGGGAAGGGGTATGCCATATTAATTATTTGGGGGATCTGCGGTCTCCCAAGCTTTTTCAAAAAACTCATTAAGTTTATGAGATGGGGGAAAATTTAGAATCTGTTTCTTTCCCTTAAACATGTGTACCCTCGTGTCAGGAACATAGGGTTTATCAGCAATATGCAACACATCTCTTATTGCTATAATCATACACTGAATGCTCTGTCACCTTAGGGTGCAATTTAGCTTCATCAGAGTCCGTGTCGGTAGTTGTGTCCACAATTTGTGCTAAGGGACGCTTTTGAGACCCTGACGGGCCCTGTGAGTCGGTCCAATTTGAGGATTGACCCCCTGATGCCTCCCCTGATTCAGCCTTATCAAGCCTTTTATGTAAAGATGCCACACTTGCATTCAACATATGCCACATGTCCATCCATTCCTGAGTCGGCACCACCGACGGGGACACACCACTCATCTGCGCCACCTCCTCCTTGGAGAAGCCTTCCGCTTCAGACATGTTGACACACACGTACCAACACCCCACACACACACACACAGGGATATACCTATAAGGGGACAAAACCCCAACCAGGCCCTTAGGAGAGACAGAGAGAGAGTATGCCAGCACACACCCAGCTCCTAAATAACACCGGAAAAAACCAGACAGCGCTTTTCTATATTATAACTATCCAATTTCCCACTCACTGCGTTACCAATGTGCCCCTCCTTTCTTTTTCCAGCCTCTGAAGCGTTCAGCAGGGTAGAGTCCGGGGAGCCAGTGTGTGTCATGCAGCTCTGTAGAGAAAATGGCGCTGGTTAGTGCTGAGGGATCAAGCTCCGCCCCCCCAGCGGCGGGCTTCGCTCCCTGTACAATTTTCATAAAATGGCGGGGGGATTGTCTATTTGCTGCCTCCACAGCCTAATTAGACCCTTTATTGCCTAAAACGAGGATTATTGCTGCCCAGGGCGCCCCCCCTGCACCCTGCACCCATCAGTGCTGCCTCTGTGTGTTGTGTATGGGAGCAATGGCGCCCTGCTTACCGCTGCGTGCCTTACCTCATGAAGATCTGAAGTCTTCTACTGCCTGAGATGTCTTCTTGTTTCTCATACTCACCCGGCTTCTATCTTCCGGCATCTGTGAGGAGGACGGTGGCTCGGCTCTGGGACGAACCCCAGGGTGAGACCTGTGTTACGACTACGTCTGGAGCTAATGGTGTCCAGTAGCCTAAGAAGCAGAGCCTATCAGTTAAGTAGGTCTGCTTCTCTCTCCTCAGTCCCACGATGCAGGGAGCCTGTTGCCAACAGGACTCCCTGAAAATAAAAAACCCTAACAAAATTATTTTTCCACAGAAAACTCAGGAGAGCTCTCTGCAGTGCACTCATTCTCCTCTGGGCACAGAATCTAACTGAGGTCTGGAGGAGGGGCATAGAGGGAGGAGCCAGTGCACACCCATACTAAAAGTTCTTTTTAGGTGCCTATGTCTCCTGCGGAGCCCGTCTATATCCCATGGTCCTTACGAAGTCCCCAGCATCCTCTAGGACGTAAGAGAAAAAGTGTTATGGACAGATGAATTGAAGCTTGAGGTGTTTGGATCATACAGAAGAACATTTGTGAGACTCTGAACAAGTGAAAAGATGCTGGAAGAGTGCCTGACGCCATCTGTCAAGCATGGTGGAGGTAATGTGATGGTCTGGAGCTGCTTTGGTGCTGGTAAAGTGGGAGATTTGTACAAGGTAAAAGGGATTTTCAATAAGGAAGGCTATCACACCATTTTGCAATGTCATGCTATACCCTGTGGACAGCGCTTGACTGGAGCCAGTTTCCTCCTACAACAGGACAATGACCCAAAGCACACCTCCAAATTATACAAGACCTATTTATGGAAGAAACTACAAATATTTGTGGTAACAGACTGTGCGCTATTAGCAGCCGTGTCCTATTGGTAATAAAGTGTCACCAACACTTCAATCAACAAGGAAAAAGGCAATTTTACCATACAGGTCAGGGCGCTTCAATGTCATAAATGAATCATTACATATGTCGATTCCGTTTACTTGGATATCACTGTAAGACAACATAAAAATGACAAAGGCATGTAATGAACTGGTCTAGGCGTCCCCAGGAACCGTCATACAGGCAAGTGAGCGATCCACGTGTCCTCCCGTTTCCTCCACCAACGCGTTTCGATAGCTCTAGGCTCTTTTTCAAGGTGTAGGAGGTTGTTGTGCTGTGGGAATATTTATACCCCACTTGATGAACTCCAATTGGTAAACTTGTGTAAAACCTAATACCAGACAAAGACCTACTACTTTCTATGAACCTCATACCCAGTAATGAAAATCCTGTCCGAAAAAGTCCATTCCAGTGTGTCCATTCCCACCTGCAAGGACAGGTTCTAATTTACTGGGTGGAACAGTGTCCGACATTTGTTCCGCTTCCGGCGGAAGGAGGTCAGCGGCCTCTCTATCCAATTGTCGAAGGACGTATCCATTAAGGACTTCATTACTTGTCATTCAGTAAATATGATCTATTGTATTAGGTGCAGTTGTGATAAATTTTATATAGGTCGGACCAGTAAGGCTCTAAAGATTAGAATGGGTGAACACCTACGTAATATAAGAAAAGGCTTGGAAGCACTTTGCGCCAGGTAGAGCGCGTTCTACACATTGCGCCAGGTAGAGCGTGTTCTACGCATTGCACCAGGTAGAGCACGTTATACACATTGCAGCAGGTAGAGCACGTTATACACATTGCAGCAGGTAGAGCACGTTATACACATTGCACCAGGTAGAGCACGTTATACACATTGCAGCAGGTAGAGCACGTTATACACATTGCAGCAGGTAGAGCACGTTATACACATTGCAGCAGGTAGAGAATGTTATACACATTGCACCAGATAGATCACGTTACACACATTGCACCAGGTAGAGCACGTTATACACATTGCACCAGGTAGAGCACGTTATACACATTGCAGCAGGTAGAGCACGTTATACACATTGCAGCAGGTAGAGAATGTTATACACATTGCACCAGATAGATCACGTTACACACATTGCACCAGGTAGAGCACGTTATATACATTGCAGCAGGTAGAGCACGTTATACACATTGCACCAGATAGATCACGTTACACACATTGCACCAGGTAGAGCACGTTATACACATTGCAGCAGGTAGAGCACGTTATACACATTGCAGCAGGTAGAGCACGTTATACACATTGCAGCAGGTAGAGCACGTTATACACTTTGCTCCAGGTACAGCACGTTATACACATTGCAGCAGGTAGAGCACGTTATACACATTGCAGCAGGTAGAGCACGTTATACACATTGCAGCAGGTAGAGCGTGTTATACACATTGCACCAGGTAGAGCACGTTATACACATTGCACCAGGTAGAGCACGTTATACACACTGCAGCAGGTAGAGCGCGTTATATACATTGCACCAGGTAGAGCACGTTATACACATTACACCAGGTAGAGCACGTTATACACATTGCAGCAGGTAGAGCACGTTATACACATTGCAGCAGGTAGAGCGTGTTATACACATTGCACCAGGTAGAGCACGTTATACACATTGCACCAGGTAGAGCACGTTATACACATTGCGCCAGGTAGAGCACGTTATACACATTGCAGCAGGTAGAGCGCGTTATATACATTGCACCAGGTAGAGCACGTTATACACATTACACCAGGTAGAGCGCGTTATACACATTGCAGCAGGTAGAGCGCGTTATACACATTGCGCCAGGTAAAGCGCGTTATACACATTGCGCCAGGTAGAGCGCGTTATACACATTGCGCCAGGTAGAGCGCGTTATACACATTGCGCCAGGTAGAGCACGTTATACACAGTGCACCAGGTAGAAAACGTTATACACATTACACCAGGTAGAGCACGTTATACACATTGCAGCAGGTAGAGCGCGTTATATACATTGCACCAGGTAGAGCACGTTATACACATTGCAGCAGGTAGAGCGCGTTATACACATTGCGCCAGGTAGAGCGCGTTATACACATTGCGCCAGGTAGAGCGCGTTATACACATTGCGCCAGGTAGAGCGCGTTATATACATTGCACCAGGTAGAGCGCGTTATACACATTGCAGCAGGTAGAGCGCGTTATACACATTGCAGCAGGTAGAGCGCGTTATACACATTGCGCCAGGTAAAGCGCGTTATACACATTGCGCCAGGTAGAGCGCGTTATACACATTGCGCCAGGTAGAGCGCGTTATACACATTGCGCCAGGTAGAGCACGTTATACACAGTGCACCAGGTAGAAAACGTTATACACATTACACCAGGTAGAGCACGTTATACACATTGCAGCAGGTAGAGCGCGTTATACACATTGCACCAGGTAGAGCACGTTATACACATTACACCAGGTAGAGCACGTTATACACATTGCAGCAGGTAGAGCGCGTTATACACATTGCGCCAGGTAGAGCGCGTTATACACATTGCGCCAGGTAGAGCGCGTTATACACATTGCGCCAGGTAGAGCACTTATATGATTAAAAAAACAGGACAATAAATACATTTAATATATGTAATGGGTTTATGGTGCTGCTATAATAGAAGCCCCAGACTGGATTTAGGGGTCATTCCGAGTTGATCGCTTGCTGCAGTTTTTCGCAGCACCGTGAACAGATTACTACTGCGCATGTGTATGCACCCCAATGCTCAGGCGGGTCGTACAGGTACAAAGCGAATCGTTGCTGTGCGATGGATTTAACGTAGAATCCATTCGCAATGCCGGTCGCAAGGTGATTGACAGGAAGAGGGCGTTTGTGGGTGGCAATTGACAGTTTTCTGGGTGTGTTTGGGAAAACGCAGGGGTGTCCAGGCGTTTGCAGGGCGGGTGTCTGACGTCCATTCCGGCTCCAAAAAGACAGAAATGATCGCAGCGGCTGAGTAAGTCCAGAGCTGCTTAGAAACAGCACAAAATGTTTTTGCAACGCTCCGCCGCACAAGCGATCGCACACTGCAAAGTGAATATACACTCCCCTATAGGCAGCGACTATCTGATCGCTGCGCTGCAAAAAATAGCTAGCAAGCTATCGACTCGGAATAAGGACCTTAGACGCTACAAAAGTGTTACAGGGGGAGCGAGAGGGTGACAATGCTGCTGGGCTGTTATCATACCGGAGGTATGCATTCAGGATCCCGGCAGCCGTAATACCGACGCCAGAATCCCGACAGCCGCCAGAATACCGATGCCGGCATCCCGAGGAGATAAGGAGATCGACTACGATATCCTGACAGTCAGGATCCTGAAGGTAAGTAGGCACTGCTGCCACAGGTTTAGCGTGCGGAAGGGGGGGTAGGTTTAGGCACACCCAGGGGGGGGTTAGGGTATGGGGTGGGGGAGGTTAGGGTTAGGCTGCAGAGAGGGGGAATAAGGTTAGGCGCTAAGGGGGGGAGGTTAGAGTTAGGCTGTGGGTAAGGGGGGTGGTTAGGTTTAGGTTGTAGGTAAGGGGGGGTTAGGTTTAGGTTGTGGGTAAGGGGAGGGTTAGGGTTAGGCTGTGGGTAAGGGGGTGGTTAGGCACTGCTGGGGGGAGGTTAGAGTTAGGCTGTGGGTAAGGGAGGTTAGGGTTAGGCACTGCTGGGGGGAGGTTAGGGTTAAGCTGTGGGTAAGGGGGGTTAGGTTTAGGCACTGCTGGGAGAAGTTAGGGTTAGGCTGTGGGTAAGAGGGGTTAGGGTTACGCACTGCTGGGGGGAGGTTAGGGTTAGGCTGTGGGTAAGGGGGGTTAGGTTTAGACTGTGGGTAAGGGGGGTTAGGGTTACGCACTGCTGGGGGGAGGTTAGGGTTAGGCTGTGGGTAAGGGGGGTTAGGTTTAGGCACTGCTAGGCGGAGGTTAGGGTTAGGCTGTGGTTAAGGGGGGTTAGGTTTAGGCACTGCTGTGTGAAGGTTAGCGTTAGGCTGTGGGTAACGGGGTTAATTTTAGGCTGTGGGTAAGGGGGTGGTTAGGCACTGCTGGGGGGAGGTTAGGGTTAGGCTGTGGGTAAGGGGGGGTGGTTAGGTTTAGGCACTGCTGGTGGAAGGTTAGGTTTAGGCTGTGGGTAAGGGGGGGTTAGGGTTAGGCACTGCTGGGGGGAGGTTAGGGTGTGGGTAAGGGAGGGTTAGGGTTAGGCACTGCTGGGGGGAGGTTAGGTTTAGGCCGTGGGTAAGGGGTGTGGTTAGGTTTAGGCACTGCTGGGGGGAGGTTAGGGTTAGGCTGTGGGTAAGGGGGGTGGTTAGGCACTGCTGGGGGGAGGTTAGGATTAGGCTGTGGGTAAGGGGGGTGGTTAGGGTTAGGCTGTGGGTAAGGGGGGTTAGGTTTTGGCACTGCCGAGGGGAGGTTAGGGTTAGACTGTGGGTAAGGGAGGTCAGGTTTAGGCACTGCTGGGGGGAGGTTAGGGTTAGGCTGTGGGTAAGTTTGGGCCATGCTGGGGGTAGGTTAGGTTTAGGCTGTGGGTAAGGGGGTTAGGTATAGGCACTGCTGGGGGGAGGTTAGGTTTAGGCACTGCTGGGGGGAGGTTAGGGTTAGGCGTCAGCAGTGCTGCGATTTAGGATGCCGGTGTGTTTTCTCATTTCTAGCCTTATATGATGTAGCCCTGGCTCAGATCACTTGTATATATGCTTATGATGGAAGCAGACGTTTTAGGCAGCTTGACAGGATTATCCCAGAAGTAGCGGGTGTACCACAGGTAGCAGCAGTGCCTGCACAATTGATTCATGCTATATTCTTGTAGATCCTTAGATTGGTCTAGTTGTGAATGGTGCTGGGAATATCAGGGAAACTTACTGTAGTGGATGCCTGAAACAACCACTGAGGTCGGCTACAAGCCCATGACACTCCCAGAAGACACACAAGGCATGCAAGGAAAGCCACCACCCAAGTTCAGCCACCCGCTCCAAGGCTACTTACCCTACCCCACAGCACTTACGCTGTCACCGGCACTCACCTCCCGCCCGCAGCACAGCGTAGAGCAGCCGTAGAGCCGTCTTCACTCTCGGCCCGGCCCCCGTGTGAAGCCGCGGCTGCATGTGACCAGAAGGGGGAGGCACCGCCAGAGGACTGGTAGTGGTAAGGCTCCACCTCCTCTTTACAGGCACGAAGCGCAGTCGATTGAGAGCCAGGAATTGGCTGCAGCGGAGCGCGTCCTCGGGGACCCACACATTTTTTTTAAATGTGAGTCTCCGTCCTCTGATCTGGGTAAAATATGCGCTATAGCGCGTATTTGCGAACACTGTATGTATGTGTGTGTAACTATATCGGTATGTATGTATGTATGTGTGTGTGTGTGTATATATATATATATATATATATATATAGGCACTGCAGTGTTATATTTAAGCAATAATGTGTATTTGAGTTGTATTTAAAGTGAAATGCACTTACTTGGTTGTGTGTCCCAGGAGGGGGGAATCCATTACTGTGCAGGCTGTTGGATTCACCTAGTACTTTTCCCCCAGAATGGAATGCCTTCCTCTCTAGCCTCCCACATGGAAGTATCATGGAGCAAGAGAGGAACAGCTCAGCTTTAAAACAAGCCAAGTGGTTTTCTGGAGCTCCATAGGGATCACCTAGGCTGCCCATCTCTGGAGCCCAAGTTTAGGCTGGAGATGGTGAGCTGAGTAACCGGGCAGATTCCTGGAAGTAGTTTAGATGGGAAAACTTCCCCCAGCCTAGACTGAGCGTCGCCAGGGCAGATACCAATCCTCCAGGATGGGACTGTCAAAGGAGAGTGACTACTCCCCACCATCCATAGAGGACAGTGTTAGCTGTGCATGTGGCCAAGGTCATGCACATCACATGGGTAAACAATGATTGGTTGAGAACAGCACGGTGGACTTACCACCTGTGGTATGTGTATTGGCGTAAGATAAAAAGAGGAGGCCTGTGAGCCTCCAGAGGTATTATACCATTTTCACTCTGCTGTAAACATCTTGCTGTATTGCTGTTGCCCCTAGCAATACGGAAGAGTCTTTTTTAAGACTGGCTGAATAAACATCTGCCTCAAGATGACCGCTTCATGTTGTGACCTGCAGCGCTGTGCCAAACATAGTTCCGTTTTCCGACTGTCCAGGGTGCACTCAGCGTCTGCAAGCTCCGCCTCCCGCCAGCTACCGTACAGAGGCCTAGTCCAGCGACTAGTGGTTAGACAGAGTGTCGACGCATACAGAGCAGTACCATGGTTCCAGACTCCATGGCAACAAGGAGTCTGGTGGTGGCAGTGCAGTATCCGCCACCTGCGTTGTGGGTTGTGTCCGTAGTAGGCGGTTACTCACAGTAAGTGGGAATCCCCTAATTGGCCAGATCCCGTGTGACTTAAACATCCATTCTGTGACTGGGGCGGGATGTGAGGCAGGGCTAGGGCTTTCATACAGAACCGTCCAGTCACAGAAATTGCTGGCATAGCGGTGGGATAATCCTAGGTGGCTTTTTGGTCACCTGATTAGAGAAGCTGGGTTATTCAGGAGAGGAGTAACTGCAGCGCAGGAGAACGCACAAGATGGCGGACTTCAGCGGAATGTCCAAGGACGATCTGGAGATCATGTATCAGGAGAAAGGGTGTGGATATCCCTTTCAACGTGTCCAGAAGCATCATGAGGGCAGCACTCGTGAGCTTGGAGGAGTCCCGCCGAGCGGAGGCAGAGAGTGCTAAGGGCGTTGGCAGTGAAGAGGGCGGCCTACCAGTGGACGTTCATACAGAACCGGTGAGACCCACAAGTGCCACCCTCTCTACTAGCTGCAGCCATGTTTCATGCCTAGAAGGGCCAGAGGTCCAACGTCCCAGGTGGGGCGACACGGATACCTTAGCAGACCGGCTAGTGGAATTCGGAGAAAGGGCAACGGAGCAAGAGTGCGTGATCATCACCTCACTTTCCAATATCACTGCCGGGCTCCAGTGACTGTGCACAGCCTGTTCTGTCCCCAGCAGTAGCGGAAGACCCAGTGCTCCCACCTGAGGCAAAAGTGCCTCCAAGTCAGCTATCCGGAGCGTGCAGGAAAGACTGGGCACACTTATCCCCAGAATACAGCCCATAGCTTCAGCTGCGTCACTAGGCTGCAGCAGTGAACGGTGCCCAGAGTGAGTGGAGTGAGCGGCTTTTGGGCAGTAGGAGTGGGGGTCTGGTCCCAGTGGTGGCTGAGAGCTATCAGGTAGGGTAGATATGAAGCCACGTAGTAATGAAAGCTCCAGAAAGCATGTCTGGATGGACTCGGGCCCCTCTTATTTATTATTTAAACAGGTGTGATGGGTGTGGTACATCCCTGCAAAGGCAGATCCAATCTCTTTCTCATCAGACTCTGATGTCTTCCCTGCTCTCTCACTCAGATGTTCACTGCTGGCAGTAGCACACGTATGAGAAGCAGAAGTATGGCGGCAGCTGTATAGATTCTGATATGTAATTCTCTGTATCGTACTTACTGTACTCACATCATCCTTATTACTAGTGAGAATATAGAGGTAAGACACTGATGATGGGGGTGTAACAGTGGATTATGACCCAGCAGATGATGATGATTGCAGTTTATTATATGGTGTATTGCATGTAAAGTACCTTGTACCACACCTACTCTGCTGTAGCAATATACCTTATATAAGGGTGAGTAACACATATACAGGCTTACCAGCGTATGAGCACACACATAAAGGAATGCTACCTTACCAATGCTTCCAGGAGTAACGTTAGGAGACATTTCTCTGATCCATCAGCTCATATGACTGACGTTATTGTTCATCTAGAATCTCCAATTCATACGATATGTTCCCCATCCATTGTTTTACATTGGTGCTGACATAGGACTTGGCGAGTGACTATATCTCCATTTATACTTCATGGTTAGTTACCAGTACAAGAGGTAGAGATATATCTAAGTCTTATTATAATATTACATTTGTTATTGTGAGTGTTCTCAGGAGGGTGGACACAATGATAGTCTGAGACACAATATTGGCCCTGACAATGCCAAATTCTTTTGTCGTATAAACAACCCTTATGAAGCTAAGAACACTGTACGCTGTTTACTTAAGAAGTACCGTAATGGTACGCTAGTTGCGTAACGATCGCTCAGCCGTAAGCGAGACGCTCAAGCGTCACGTTCGCTCGCGGCCCAGTGATCACAGGACACGTTACTGATTATGTCTAGGGAAAAGATTCGCTGTAACGTAGCATACGCTCGAGACCACGAGGAGGTCACCAGCGGTGTAGACGCTCACAGCACAATACCTTTATATTTAAACCTTTTAACAATGTAATACACTATATACCTTAATGTGAATACAGGGTGTAAGTGCAACTTGTGTAACCTGACTACCTACAAAGCTGCTTGAGCGTTACCGACGCTCAAGTGAACACTTAACACTATAGAAAATACACAGATACAGGTTTAGGGTTCCAAAGCCTATTATCTGTATTATATCTAATATACTTGTAAAAGAGTAACACAGTACAAATGATACACTACAATATAACAAAGACTTCCTAACCAAACACCTAACTAAGGGATAAACTACAATACTATCCTGATCTAATACAATACAATACAATACTATAAAAGTTTAGTCTAGGGGAGATATGAGAGAAAAGAGAAAATAGAGAGAGAGAGACACAGAGCGAGAGAGAGAAATTGGCTCACAGAAAGACAATGATTACGGAGAGAAACTTACGCAACAGGGTAACGATCGCATGCGCCTCGATATCCAGCTCCCGATTATCAGCAGATAACCGTTGATGAGAGAGTGCAGTTGGATATGGTCGGCCTGCCTATTTATGCCCCACACACAATGCAATCTCCTAGTCCCTACAATCCCATTGTCCATTGGCCGAAGGAATTCGGCCCTGCATCATAACAAAAGGTCATAGGGTGATTCATACAGGTGGGCTGTGACGATTTCCAACAGCTCAGGTGGGTGGGAAACTGGGTTTCCCGCCGCATACCTGAGTATGTGCAAATCATAGAAATGGACATAAACTTCTTATGTCCATAACTATTCGCACGAGCGATTAATACGCTCCAAACCAACACCGGAATATTGCTAATTAAATACTCTTCCGATGGGTACCAAACACTGCTGTATGATTCCTGTTAGACCCTTCGTACGATGCAAAGAGGGATTCCTCAGCTCAGGGACATTGTATTTTAACCAAACTTACAGAAACTATCAAAGGGATCATGATCTATGAAATACATTAATTATGAAACTGTGTAATGAATGAGTCGCACGCTGCGATTGCATACTGTTTACCGTAAATACGCATACCGCGTGCAGCGAGTGCACGCAACTGCGGGTATGCGCTATCACGGGAGTGCGCACGCATGCGCAGCGTGTACCAGTGTGCGGTGCAAATATGGCATCGTGCATGGAGACATTTTTCTGACTTCGACAGTCCACCCTTTGGCAGTCAATAATAACTGCCACAAAATATTTAAGGAGAAAAATGTAAGTCAGGGGTTAACTGATTTCCATGGTGGGGTAAGGAAGAAGAGAGGAGTAGGTGTGAAAAGGGTATGACCTAGTGAGAAAGCAGAAGCATGTGTGTATGAGTCCATGTTTGGAGGGTCATGTATCATCGTGCCGTACGTGTGGTAAATCAAGCTTCGAGGTATTGCGAAGTATACATTTGAATTCCTTCTTATCCCGTACTAAGGGTCTGTGGATGGGCTGTCAAACTCTACCGAGCTCATTTCGGCTGTGGTTGCAACAAAATGGGGATGCACATTTTAGTTGATGATACATGAATGGGGGAGGTATGTGGTTGCTGATATCTGTGCCTGTATTCCCTATCGACTATGTGTGTCATTACCTGAGGGTTGTAGAGATGAAGATAAAGAACACTTATGAAAAATGCAATGATATTCTATGTCAGGGAAATGTACATCTGTCGTCGAAGTTGTTTTCGGTATCTGTTGAGAGTCGTCTTCTTTGCGCTGTATTGCTCCTTAGGAGTGAGCAAATAGCTTTGTCTAAGCCATCAGATTTACAAAAAAATGTTGGGCTAGCGTGAATTTAAAAGTTCTAGGGAAACTGGGGATCCATGGCAAAGTTCATCAAGTGTCCATATTTAAAGTTGTCAAATCTTCTTCATCTTTGGTCTTGTCTGTGGTCTTGTCTGCATACCGTCTCGTCAACTTCCTCGTCCAAGGGGTCTTTGTATCTTGGAGAAAAGCAGAAAAACAGGTGAAAGAAACGGACCGCATAATCACATTTTCATCACATTCTGGTTTCTATCATTGGGTCATAAATCAAACCCAGGTTAATTACAGTTTCCTCGCTCCTCAAGCTCATCACTTTCGTACTTTGTTTACACCTCATCAAAGCCTGCCCGCATCTAAATATCAATCCAATCGATATAACGACACCTAAGATACACAGGAGAAACTTTCCAACATCCATTATGACTCCTTGAGCCCACTCTCCCAAACCGGAGAACCAATTTCGCGGGTTCAACCATGACACCCAACCAGTCAGCTCATTACCTACAGCAGCAAGGGTGAGATTGTGTTTCCGACGAAATTCCCATTTTAATTGCAGAATATCATCCATCTTTTGGTCTATGACCTCTACCGGATCCTCGGTGCTATTCGTGATATACGTGCAACACTTTATGCCGTACTGTGTTGCCAATGTAACACAATATCCGCCTGTTACTGCTGTAAGGTAATTAAGAACCATCCTATGCTGAACTAGTTCTGTTTTGTAAGCTTGAAGTTCTCTTCCAGTGTATCTAAACGTGTCATCATACATTTCAGTGATATTATCTAACAAATTGGCGAGTGCGGAAATGTATTTATAATTCATCACTCCTCGAGCGGTACGAGTGAAGTCTAACGCTACCAGAACCTGAATCCCGGTGGATTCATGGATAAGATCAGAGGCCGGATGCTCTAACCTTTCTGACAGTTGTCTTTTAACAAGGTGCTCGTAGTGAGTGTGAGTATAAGGAGCTTGGGCACCACGGTGTATGTCCTTCATTTTGTCATGTGTAAAAGTCATCACTTCAGGCAATACTTTTCCAATATAACACAATCCTTCAGAGTTTGGGGCAAGCCACTTGTACGCCTTTCTCCCGCATACGAAATATGCATCATCGGGGAGAACATAAGGGACGGAGAAGGACATGACCATGTTACAAACCTTCCAGGTGAAATCTCCTGACCCTAATTCTTCCATCTGCTTAATACACGTATCAGGCTGGATGATATGTGCACAGTATCCTGGTGATACTTCTCCAACTCTAGTAATCCTATTTCCTAAGGTGTATCTATACCGAAAAGATTTTCCTCGAGTGGCTATGTGGCGTACAAGTTCTGTATCTGTAGGCATTCTATCTGCTCTGTGTGAAAAGGTCATGGTAAGGTTGCTCCATGACACTTCCCAATTTCCCGGTTTTCTAGGATTGGAGATGTTAAAACATAAGAGGGACCTATCCACATGGTATTGGTGGAGCTTCAAACTAGGAGGGCTGGAGATATTAAACCTCCGGTCCACCGGTCTCCCACCACTTAGCTCAAGTACCTCCCCTGTCGTTAAAGGAAATGGTACTAGCCCTGATTTGCTGTGACCCTGAGGTACTTGAGAACATACCCAACAATCGGTCTTGTTTAATACGTTACCCACTAGAGAGTGATAGTCACTCAATGGATGCCGGTCCATATGGATATTAAAACTAGATTGGCATTTCTTTGTTACAGAGCCTACAGATACAACTTTCTTTTTGAACTAACATTCCTTCACAGTTGTTTACAAATAACATGGTTGTTAGATCGTGCCCGGTACTCGCCTTTGCTTGGTGATTGGGTTGCTATTGGAAATTTACACCTCCGTCTCAGTCATCAGGACCTTTCTGGATCCTTTCTCGACCTCACTGGTACTCTCACCGAAACAGACTGCTCTGGTCAACATCATGGTCAACAGGAAAATCCATATCACAGTCTCTTGGGGCAAGTCCATCTTACAGGAGGAGAAAAGAAGAAATTTGTAAAGGGGGTATAAGAAATCAGTTTGAGGGGGAGAGAACTTGTTACGATAATAAGTTCTCTCGTCTTGTTGTTCTTCTTGTTCTGCTGTCCTCTCAAAGGTGCTGTCTCTTCAGTCTTCCGAATGAACCTTCTGGTGATGTAATCTTTCTTCCTAACTAGCGATCTTTCTGTGTGGAGCACAAATCTGGCGTTACCATTGGTTAACACTTAGGGGTGACATACCATCTTTAAATCATGGAAACATGAGTGAGGAGAGAGAGAAAATAAATAAAAAAAAAAAAAAAAAAACAAAAGAGATAGAGAACAATTCATGTGCATATATACATTACATAACTCGACAATAACCACCAATGAGAAAAGAGAAACAAAACATTTTTAAACATTGTCAACATTAAGAAAACATTGTTAGCATTAGGCTGTCATATCTATGTGTCTACTGGTCTCCTTGAGCAGTCTCTCCCCACCAGCACTTGCATTATTCCACTGTCTGTATCTGGCCAGAATACATTGTGGCGGAGGTCATGCTGGGGTTTGGTAGACTTCTGCAAGGACCAAGTGGGTATGCAATGTGTGAATTCTTACCAATACTCGTCAGAGATGGGGATAGAGAGAGAGAAAAAAAAACATTTCACAGATACATTTACAACGTTTAACCTGGTCATTCCTGTGTCTTCAGTGAATGACCTCCCACTTCATTAACCGTTACCTCAGGCTTGCCTCCATTCCTAACAATCACCTTTCCTGCCTATGTGATCCTTGATTGTAATGATGTGTATTGTAATTTTGCTCATTTCTTGGTCTAGGGGGTCTAACTTTATGTGGGCTGTTATGCCTGCAATCTCTTGCATAATGGCCTTCCTCCTGGCAATTATAGCAAATCCTGGGCTTCCTCCACGTATCAATGACCTGAGGTTTTGGTTGGTTTGATGCCTCCTCAAACGCTCGGATGCTCATCATCGTCAACCGTTTCCCCTGTACTTCCCTGATTCCTTGGATTTTGTGATTATGGTGTTGTTTTTCTCTTGATCTACAATCTCTTGCAATGTGTCCCTTTTTATGACAATGGTAACAGATTACCATATCTGGGTTTCTCGCAGGGGTGTGGGGCTTTTGTTGGGGTGGTCTTGTGGTTTGGGCCTGTATTTTTGCTGCCATTAACTTATCTCTTTGTGACTCTCTGTGTCTGGTGATATTCTGATCCTGATTGATGACGGCCTCTCTTAGTGCGGTCACCGAGATATCTCTCCAGTTTGGGTTGGTGGTCTGTACCCTAGTTTTTAATTCATCTTTTAAACCCTGCATCAATACCTTAACCGCTATTCCTCTATGTTGTGCATTTGTCTTGATGTCTGCGATCCCAGTGTTTCTAGCCATTATTTGCAGTGCTCGATTGAAATAATTAGAAACATTTTCTTTTTCGTTTTGCCTTATGGAGAAAATTTCATTCCACTTGACAGCAGCTGGGAAATATATTCCTAACTGTCGGTTAATCTGCCTAATACATTCCTGATTGTGTTCCTCCGTACAAGGTACCTCTGTGTTTAATTTACAATCAGCAATGAACTTTTCAGGGTCAACCCTGGAGGGCAAACATGCCCTCAGCACTGTCCGCCACTCTTTGTTGGTGGGTTCTGTGGCGTTTCCTAGTTCTTTTATAAACCTTTGACATTTGGCTAGATTTTTCCTAGGATCAGGAAATTCAGACACAATTGATCTCAATTCGGTCCGGGACAAGAGACAGCGCATTGCACTGTCCTTGACGGGAATGATTCCCTGATCGTCAGTCTTCCCATTGGGGACTGAGATCACCCTGGCCAGATCGAGCTCAGTTACATCATCTTGTGTTGATCTTACATTTTGGGGTATATCTGTTTGTGCGTGATATGAAACATTGTACGTACCTGTGGACACGACCTCACCTGACCCTCTGTTAGGGGGTTCGATTGTTGCCTTTACCAATTTGGTCGTGTCCACCTGGATGGCTTTTGTGATGGTTGCTGGAAGAGGTGCTGACATCGTTCTGGGCTCACTGTCTTGTTTGTATTCCTGAGGGAGGTTTGACATGGGGTGCAACTTGCATAGGTTAATAGTTGTACATTCAACAGTATTACAATAATCATGGTTACATTTATTACACTTATTCTTATAATCTATATTACAGTTGCTAAGAGCGTTTTTATTGTTCCACCTTTGTGCTTTTCTCTCCGCAATCAACTCCTCTCCTGCTGCCATGTCTCTCCCCTCAAGATAAGAGTCAGAAGAGTCAATAGACTCTCTTTGTAATCCACTTTCCTGTTGCCATAACTGTAAATATTCATAATGTTTATTTTGTCTCTTCGTTGGTTCAACGAGACTTATCCTCCTCCTTAAATTTTTTAACACCTCTGGACTGAAGCTACCTATCCTTGGGAACTTGTCCCTGTCTTGTACAGTCATGCTCTCCCATTCATCACATAAAACTTCAGTGTGATTTCCATATTTCTTACACATCACATATCGTGCCGACCCGATGGATCGGTTCTCTGAATCAACCTGAACCTGGGTTGATCGCCCCCTACCGGAACAAATGGCCCCCATAATCTGCAGGCGTTGCCTATTCCTCCTTGAATATCAAGGCTTTCGGCGAACCCTTACAAACAAACCAAGATGTCCTTGGGCAGGCCGGCGGTGGTGGTTTATCAAGTACCCCACTTACTTCTCGCCCACGTTGGCCTGTGCCGCAATCACTGTAACCAGAGCTGCGGTACCCAACCCAGGGCCCCTGTGAACCTTTACTTACTGGGGCGTGCTGGACCTACCAGTCCCCAGCAAGTATCGGTTGTTGGATAGTTCCTGAGTGACCAGCGAACTTCCCTTCCCAAAAAAAAATAAAAAATTACACAAATCACGTCAGAATGTACAAATAGCGTTTGTGACCACTTTACTCTAATGGTATGAGGTCAGATTACTAACTACTGCACACAATTACGTGCGGTCCAATCGTTCAGTACACGAGCACTACTTGTCATGTACTGAAAGATCAATGGAATCTATGTTTCCGGCTGTGATTCCTTCAGCCAGAGCTTGTATGGCCTATATGGGTTCTGCACCAACACCCCAGGCGTTGTGCCACTGGACTTTTATAGCGGACCTTTTTGTACCTTTTACCTGTTACCTTATGACCTCCTGGTCTTGTTACACCTTATGACCTCCTGGTCTTGTTTCCTTATGGTCCGCTATACTCTAATGCTCAAATATTATTTTTAACCAGGGATGCCTCCCTAGCCACCGTATATGTCACTTACACGTATGTCCCTTGACGAGTACTCGGCTTTCCTTGTGGTTCCACCTTTTAAATTGTATAAACACACTCACTCAACACATGTATACTTTGTTTCTATGTCTATTTCTGCGCAGAAATTGTCTTCAGGCCAAAAGTGTTACCAATTAGGAGCAGGATCTGTTAAACTAAATTTCAGATTTTCCAAAAATAGATTTGCGTTATTTTTCCGCTTCGCGTTATCTACCGCTGTGCGTTACTTATCACCTTTGCGCTAATTATCGCTTTGCGCTAAAATCCAACTTTTCGTGTCCTGAGCTACGTGGGCGTAACCAGACGCTACGTTGCGTAATGAACGCTGCGTGCGTCTGCCTTTGGATTGCGTACGCTAGTCTTTGTTAGCGACACGTGTACGCAATGTAAAAGATCCACCGTAACACAATATACTTTTATCAATGTAAATGATCCCTGATCATCTACCGCAATCCACACTGACTGCCTTGTTTTCCAGACAACCCGTGTGTTGTTCTATATTTTAACTATTACCTCTACTATTAAATAACAGCAAATCTCTTTTTTAGCCCTTCCTATCAACTATAAAAATTTGGCAAACAGGAATAGTGATATACGAAAAATGAAATACACAAGTGAAAAGAAATGCAGGTATATGCGTGCGTGTATACGCAAGACAGAAGAGAAATAAACAGTTTTAAAAAAAACACAAGCGTTTTGTTCTTACTTCCGGTTACCGGGTTCCTCCAGCACTCTTTATCTAAGCGAAGCAGACGCTTATCCCGTCAGCACTGTGAGACAACCTCCCACCCTTTGCTGGAGGGATAATGTCTGCTAATCTACCTAGCGCAGATGTGAGGAGTATAGGACGAGCCCCCAATTGACAATGCCAAATTCTTTTGTCGTATAAACAACCCTTATGAAGCTAAGAACACTGTACGCTGTTTACTTAAGAAGTACCGTAATGGTACGCTAGTTGCGTAACGATCGCTCAGCCGTAAGCGAGACGCTCAAGCGTCACGTTCGCTCGCGGCCCAGTGATCACAGGACACGTTACTGATTATGTCTAGGGAAAAGATTCGCTGTAACGTAGCATACGCTCGAGACCACGAGGAGGTCACCAGCTGTGTAGACGCTCACAGCACAATACCTTTATATTTAAACCTTTTAACAATGTAATACACTATATACCTTAATGACTACCTACAAAGCTGCTTGAGCGTTACCGACGCTCAAGTGAACACTTAACACTATAGAAAATACACAGATACAGGTTTAGGGTTCCAAAGCCTATTATCTGTATTATATCTAATATACTTGTAAAAGAGTAACACAGTACAAATGATACACTACAATATAACAAAGACTTCCTAACCAAACACCTAACTAAGGGATAAACTACAATACTATCCTGATCTAATACAATACAATACAATACTATAAAAGTTTAGTCTAGGGGAGATATGAGAGAAAAGAGAAAATAGAGAGAGAGAGACACAGAGCGAGAGAGAGAAATTGGCTCACAGAAAGACAATGATTACGGAGAGAAACTTACGCAACAGGGTAACGATCGCATGCGCCTCGATATCCAGCTCCCGATTATCAGCAGATAACCGTTGATGAGAGAGTGCAGTTGGATATGGTCGGCCTGCCTATTTATGCCCCACACACAATGCAATCTCCTAGTCCCTACAATCCCATTGTCCATTGGCCGAAGGAATTCGGCCCTGCATCATAACAAAAGGTCATAGGGTGATTCATACAGGTGGGCTGTGACGATTTCCAACAGCTCAGGTGGGTGGGAAACTGGGTTTCCCACCGCATACCTGAGTATGTGCAAATCATAGAAATGGACATAAACTTCTTATGTCCATAACTATTCGCACGAGCGATTAATACGCTCCAAACCAACACCGGAATATTGCTAATTAAATACTCTTCCGATGGGTACCAAACACTGCTGTATGATTCCTGTTAGACCCTTCGTACGATGCAAAGAGGGATTCCTCAGCTCAGGGACATTGTATTTTAACCAAACTTACAGAAACTATCAAAGGGATCATGATCTATGAAATACATTAATTATGAAACTGTGTAATGAATGAGTCGCACGCTGCGATTGCATACTGTTTACCGTAAATACGCATACCGCGTGCAGCGAGTGCACGCAACTGCGGGTATGCGCTATCACGGGAGTGCGCACGCATGCGCAGCGTGTACCAGTGTGCGGTGCAAATATGGCATCGTGCATGGAGACATTTTTCTGACTTCGACAGCCCTCATTCTGAGTTGATCGCAGCAGCAAGAAAGTTAGCAATTGGGCAAAACCATGTGCACTGCAGGAGGGGTAGATATAACATGTGTAGAGAGAGTTAGATTTGGGTGGGGTGTGTTCAATCTGCAATCTAATTTGCAGTGTAAAAATAAAGCAGCCAGTATTTACCCTGCACAGAAACAAAATAACCCACCAAATCTAACTCTCTCTGCACATGATATATCTGCTTCCCCTGCAGTGCACATGGTTTTGCCCAATTGCTAACTTTCTTGCTGCTGCGATCAACTCAGAATGAGCGCCATTATAAAGCCTTCAGTAAAAGTTATGTTTTATTATACACACACATTTACAATTAAATGTCCCAGAGAGTCATCTTCTCCAATTGTTTACAAGATTAATATTGTTACAGAAAATGTCACATTTCCATAATGTATTTTATTTCCAGCAGATGGACACACACTCAGGAATATCTCAGAAGGACATCTAATGTTATCCCCGGATTGTGACATAAAAGATAATGACAGTAGACAGGATTCTCCAGGAGCTACTCCCATTACCCCAATGATACATCCAGCTCTATCAGCTGATCCCCCTGATCCTGGAGACTGTTCTCCTGATCACTCTGATATTGGTGCATCTGTTACAGCTCTGACAGTAGATACAGTGTTTCCCTGTTCTGTAGATGCCAAATGTTTTACACAGAACACAAAACTTATTACCCATCAGCCAGCTAAGGCAGGTGAGAGGCCATTTCCATGTTCTGAGTGTGGGAAATGTTTTACACAGAAATCAGGTCTTGTTACACATCAGAGAAGACACACAGGTGATAGGCCATTTCCATGCTCTGAGTGTGGGAAATGTTTTATCTGGAAATCAGAACTTGTTAAACATCAGCGAAGTCACACAGGTGAGAATCCATTTCCATGTTCTGAGTGTGGGAAATGTTTTACATACAAATCACATCTTGTTATACATCAGAGAAGGCACACAGGTGAGAGGCCATTTTCTTGCTCTGAGTGCGGGAAATGTTTTACCTGGAAATCACAACTTGTTACACATCAGCGAAGTCACACAGGTGAGAATCTATTTCCATGTTCTGAGTGTGGGAAATGTTTTACAAACGAATCACGTCTTGTAATACATAAGAGAATACATACTGGTGAGAAACCATATTCCTGTTCTGAGTGTGGGAAATGGTTTACATACAAAACTACTCTTGATGCACATAAGAGAAGTCACACAGGTACATCACCATTTCCATGTTCTGAGTGTGGGAAATATTTTGCACAGAAATCACAACTTGCTAGACATCAGAGAAGTCACACAGGTGAGAGGCCATTTCCATGTTCTGACTGTGGAAAATGTTTTGCACGGAAATCACACCTTGTTACACATCAGCAAAGTCACACAGGTCAGAAGCCATTTCCATGTCCTGAGTGTGGGAAATGGTTTGCACAGAAATCAGGTCTTGTTAAACATCAGAGAAGTCACACAGGTGAGAAGCCATTTCCATGTCCTGAGTGTGGGAAATGTTTTGCACGGAAATCAGATCTTGTTATACATAACAGAAGTCACACAGGGGAGAATCCAATTTCTTGCTCTGTGTGTGGGAAATTGTTTGCACAGAAATCAGATCTTGTTAAACATCAGAGAAGTCACACAGGTGAGAAGCCTTTTTCTTGCTCTGAGTGTGCAAAATGTTATACTCGGAAATCATATCTTATTATACATATGAGAAGTCACACAGGTGAGAGGCCGTTTCCATGTTCTGAGTGTGAGAAATGTTTTGCACACAAATCAGATCTTGTTATACATAACAGAAGTCACACAGGGGAGTATCCAATTTCTTGCTCTGAGTGTGGGAAATGTTTTAAACGGAAATCGGAACTTGTTATACATCAGAGAAGTCACACAGGTGAGAAGCCATTTCCATGTTCTGAGTGTGAAAAATGTTTTGCACTCAAATCAACTCTTGTTAGACATCAGCAAAGTCACACAGGTGAGAAGCCATTTTCTTGCTCTGAGTGTGGGAAATGTTTTGCACACAAATCACATCTTGTTAGACATCACAAAAGTCACACAGGTGAGAGGCCATTTCTTTACTCTGAGAAATAAATCAGCTCTTGTTGCACACAATAGACCACTCAGGTGAGGAGCCATTTTAATCTTCTGGAGTATAGTTATCATTGCCATGCATTGTTCTTCAAGGTTCTTATCCTATCTCCTATGCTTTTTGCAATATACATGCTACCGCAGGGTGAAATAATCAGATGCCATGTCCTCATCTACCACTGCTATGCAGATGACCTGTCTCTTGCTCCGGGTAACCCAGTACCAATCCTAAATGGTTGTGTAGCTGAGCTCCAGGTGTGGGTGATGCCAGTTGGCTGTGATTCAGTTCTGGTGAAACATGTCCTTCTGATAGAAGCTCACCAACAAAGGGCAGGGCTACAGCTCAGCTTTGTTACCAACCAGACTTATGCTTATGTGTTCAGAGTTACAAAATGCTGATCATGTGCGGAATATTGGTGTCCTGGAAGGCGGAGTGACACTTAAACATCAGTTATCAGCCACAATCAGATCCTCATCTGAGGAACATAGCCAGACTCCAGCACTTATTTCCCTCAGAAGATCTACCTACAGTCATACATGCACTTGTATCATCACACATAGACTACTGCAATGTGCTCTACCTGGGTCTCCCAGCAAAAGAATTGCACCGCTTGTAGCTTGTACAGAATGCAGCAGCCAGGCTGTTACCTAACCAGCCCGTTCCTGCCACATAACACCCATTCTCTGCTCCCTTCACCGGCTGCCTGTAAGATGGTGACTCTGTGCCTAATTCAGGTTGGATTGCAGTGTGCGATCCAAATGGAGTTATTGAGGAAAAAGTTGCGGGCTCATCCTGCGCATGCACCTGCATTTTCTGTCGAGGGGCCGCAGAAAATGCGATTGCCTGTCAGGCAGACTGCAGTCATGGGTGGGCGGGCAATGCTCCATTTCCAGGAAGGAGACTGATCCGTGTGGCGCGAACGAAGGGCAGAGGCAGACAAACAGGCATGATCACGGTGGCTGTGTGACATCAGATGCAGCCACCATGATTGAGAAGAATGCGGCAGGCCTCCTGAAGGTGCAGCTATGATGCGGCAGCAGGAGGCTTCACTAACTTCTACGATGAAGCAGAAATTGTGAGGCAATCGCATTTTCTGCTTCATCAGGTGTGAGGCGGCGGTCAGCATGCTAGGTGGCCTTGCCCTGTGATGGGCGGCCCCCAGCGCGCTAGGTAAAGGATTGCTAATTCTGCTGATTAGCAGCATCTGCAATCCTTACTGAATTAGGCCCGCTATTAAATAATCTTACTGACTCTCCCAGCCTTGCATGACCATGGTACCAGAAGCAGCTTCTGCCTCCGTACTGCCCGGGCTTCTTCCATCTGTTGATGAAGGACTGTTAGCAGTACCATAAATTCCCAAGCAGTGCTTAGATGTCGGGGAGACAGGGTGGGTGGCAGTAGTGCAGTAGCGGGGGCTGCTGGAGGCAGTGTCTAAGTGGTAATATTGTCCCCAAGCAGCGCTGAGGGAGACAGGGCAGGGGGTAGTAGTGGGAGCTGCTGGAGGCAATGTCTACGTGGGTAAACGTCCCCAAGCAGTGCTGAGGTGTCAGAGCGGGGAGACAGGGCAGGTGGCAGTAGTGGGGGAGACACGGGGTGGATGGCAGTAGTGGGGGGAGATGGCGGTGGCAGTATGTGGTTAAACAAGATGGGTAACAGTAGTGGGGGGAGACAGGACGGTGGCAGTAGGTGGCTAAACAAGGTGGGTAGCAGTAGTGGGGGGAGGCGGTGGCAGTAGTGGTGGGGAGACAGGGCGGGTGGCAGTAGTGGGTGGAGACAGGGTGTGTGGTCACAGTGCAGTACCAGGGGATGCTGGAGGCAGTAAAGTAGGGGCGAGACGTGGCAGTATTGGGGGAGACAGGGCGGTGGCAATAGTGGGGGGAGACAGCGGATGAAGTTGGGGGTGACGGCGGTGGCAGTAGGGGCGAAGGGCTATTGGGGGGAGATAAGGCAGGGCAGTAGTGGGGAGAGATGGTGGTTGGCAGTAGTGGGGGGGAGACAGGGCGAGTGGCAGTAGTGGGGGGAGACAAGGTGGTGGCAGTACTGGGGAGGAGACAGGGCTGATGGCCACAGTGCAATACCAGGGGCTGGTGGAGGCAGTAAAGAGGTGTATGGGTCCCGCACAGAACCAGTTGATAATTAGACTTAATGATGATTATGCTTCCTTATTTCTAATTAATCCCTTGTATGTGTTACTGTTATTTGCTGTGTCAGCCTTTATGTGTGTTCTGTGTAATAATCCTGAAAGTAGTGCTGCTACCGATCTCATATCATTTGTAGTAACTTGGAAAAGATGAGATATGAGGTGCACTCTGGAAGCTTATAGGGGGTTAATCAGAGATGAATGCAGATGTGACATCACGCAGCCCCCGCAGGAAACTTATCCTGCCCCGCCCGCATTTACCCCTCAGGGATGCGGCCACAATGTGTGTGTCTGCGTGGCCGCTGCGCATGTGCATTTTGCCACCACTGGGTAAACTGCTGCGGGCCAGTATTGCGGCTGGGTCTGAATGACCCCCATAGGCTGTTGTGCAGAGTAAAGTATTTTTTAAGTTTAAAATATAGACAAAAATATGTGTATTAAAGATGTGAAATAAAGTCGTTTAAAAGCAAAAGATTTCCGGTGCAATTTTGGCTATGTCTGATTTTGACAGCTCATTTGAATAGTGGGATGATATTACGGGGGGAAGGATGGGTCTCTGTGTAATTAAATAGTTTTATAATTTGTTGGCTTTAAATAAATTGTCTGTTCAAATGTTCTGTTGTTTTTACTTTGTGATAAACTGTTTTTAAAGTAAACCGATGGACAATAAGTCAGTTGCGCAGTTTCCTCAATGTTACGCTACGTGTAGCGCCACTTAGCGTACCTTTTGAGCGGTGTGACGCTCTCGTAACACCTTGGTGAATATATATGGCTACAGCAATACACACTTAAACCTTAGTATAGTGTCGGAAGCGTCCCTGACGCTTCGCCAGATTAACAAAATAACTTGTTTGGATTAAAGGTGCAACCCAATAACCATATACACTGCTCAAATAACACATCCTAGATCTGAACGAATGAAATATTCTTATTAAATACTTTGTTCTTTACATAGTTGAATGTGTTGACAACAAAATCACACAAAAATTATCAATGGAAATCATATTTATTAACCCATGAAGGTCTGGATTTGGAGTCACACTCAAAATTAAAGTGGAAAAACACACTACAGGCTGATCCAACTTTGATGTAATGTCCTTAAAACAAGTCAAAATGAGTCTCAGTCGTGTGTGGCCTCCACGTGCCTGTATGACCTCCCTACAACCCACACAAGTGGCTCAGCTGGTGCAGCTCATCCAGGATGGCACATCAATGTGAGCTGAGGCAAGAAGGTTTGCTGTGTCTGTCAGCGTAGTGTCCAGAGCATGGAGGCGCTTCCAGGAGACAGGCCAGTACATCAGGAGATGTGGAGGAGGCCGTAGGAGGGCAACAACCCAGCAGCAGGACCGCTACCTCCGCCTTTGTGCAAGGAGGAACAGGAGGAGCACTGCCAGAGCCCTGCAAAATGACCTCCAGCAAGCCACAAATGTGCATGTGTCTACTCAAACAATTAGAAACAGATTCCATGAGGGTGGTATGAGGGCCCGACGTCCACAGGTGGGTCTTGTGGTTACAGCCCAACACCGTGCAGGACGTTTGGCATTTGCCAGAGAACACCAAGATTGGCAAATTTGCCACTGGGCCCTGTGCTCTTCACAGATGAAAGCAGGTTTTCACTGAGCACATGTGACAGAGTCTGGAGACACCAAGGAGAACGTTCTGCTGCCTGCAGCATCCTCCAGCATGACTGGTTTGGCAGTGGGTGGTGTGGGGTGGCATTTCTTTGGAGGGCCGCACAGCCCTCCATGTGCTCACCAGAGGTAGCCTGACTGCCATTCGGTACCAAGATGAGATCCTCAGACCCCTTGTGAGACCATATGCTGGTGCGGTTGGCCCTGGGTTCCTCCTAATGCAAGGCAATGCTAGACCTCATGTGGCTGGAGTGTGTTAGCAGTTCTTGCAAGACAAAGGCATTGATGCTATGGACTGGCCCGCCCATACCCCAGACCTGAATCCAATTGAACACATCTGGGACACCACGATGCACCACAGACTGTCCAGGAGTGGCGGATGCTTTAGTCCAGGTCTGGGAGGAGATCCCTCAGGAGACCATCTGCCACCTCATCAGGAGCATGCCCAGGCGTTGTAGGGAGGTCATACAGGCACGTGGAGGCCACACACACTACTGAGCCTCATTTTGACTTGTTTTAAGGACATTACATCAAAGTTGGATCAGCCTGTAGTGTGTTTTTCCACTTTAATTTTGTGTGACTCCAGATCCAGACCTCCATGGGTTAATAAGTTTGATCTCCATTGATAATTTCTCTTACATCCTAGAGGATGCTGGGGACTCCGTAAGGACCATGGGGATAGACAGGCTCCGCAGGAGACATGGGCACTTTAAGATGGACTTTAGGATTTGGGTGTGCACTGGCTCCTCCCTCTATGCCCCTCCTCCAGACCTCAGTTGATTACTGTGCCCAGAGGAGACTGGGTGCTTTTCAGAGAGCTCTCCTGAGTTTTCTGACAGAAAGTATTTTGTTAGGTTTTTTATTTTCAGGGATCCTGCTGGCAACAGACTCCCTGCATCGAGGGACTCAGGGGAGAGAAGCAGCCCTACTTCTGTGACTTGAAAGGCTCTGCTTCTTAGGCTACTGGACACCATTAGCTCCAGAGGGATCGGTACGCAGGTCTTCCTCACCGTCCGTCCCAGAGCCGCGCCGCCGTCCTCCTCACAGAGCCTGAAGGTAGAAGCCACGTGAGTATGAGAAGTTAGAAGACATCAGAGGCAGCAGAAGACTTCACTGTTCTTCACTGAGGTAACGCACAGCAGTGTAGCTGTGCGCCATTGCTCCCATTCACCTCACATACTTTGTCACTGTAAGGGTGCAGGGCGCAGGGGGGGGGGCGCCCAGGGCAGCAAATTAACCTCTCCTGGCAAAAGATGGGTATATACAGCTGGCCACTGTATATACCTACGAACCCCCGCCAAAGTTTTGTATTTTAGAGTGGGACAGAAGCCCGCCGCCGAGGGGGCGGGGCTTCTCCCTCAGCACTCACCAGCGCCAGTTTTTTCTCCACAGCACCACTGAGAGGAAGCTCCCCAGACTCTCCCCTGCTTAGATCACGGTGACAAGAGGGTTTTAAAGTAGAGGGGGGTGCACATAATTGGCGCATTGAGTATAAAAGCGCTATCTGGGTAAACATACATATTGTGTTTTTGTCCTGGGTTATTACAGCGCTGGGTGTATGCTGGCATACTCTCTCTCTGTCTCTCCTAAGGGCCTTGTGGGGGAACTGTCCTCAGATAAGAGGGTTCCCTGAGTGTGTGGTGTGTCGGTACGTGTGTCGACATGTCTGAGGTAGAAGACTTTTTGAGGGAGGAGGAAGAGCAAATGAATATGGTGTCGCTGCCGACGGCGCCGACACCTGACTGGATGGATATGTGGAATGTTTTAATGGCCAATGTAAATTTATTGCACAAAAGATTGGATAAAGCTGAAGCTAGGGAACAGTCAGGGAGTCAACCCATGCCTGTACCTATGTCGCAGGGACCTTCGGGGTCCCAAAAGCACCCACTATCCCAAATAGTTGACACGGATACCGACACGGAGTCTGACTCCAGTGTCGAATATGATGATGCAAAATTACAGCCAAAGGTGGCTAAAAGTATTCGATATATGATTATTGCAATAAAAGATGTTTTGCATATCACAGAGGAACCCCCTGTCCCTGACACGTGGGTACACATGTATAAAGGAAAGAAACCTGAGGTAACATTTCCCCCATCACATGAGCTGAACGAGTTATGTGAAAAAGCTTGGGAATCTTCAGATAAGGAACTGCAGATTCCAAAAAGGATTCTTATGGCGTATCCTTTCACGCCAACGGACAGGATACGGTGGGAATCATCCCCTAGGGTGGATAAAGCTTTGACACGCTTGTCCAAAAAGGTATCGCTGCCTTCCCAAGATACGGCTACCCTCAGGGATCCTGCGGATCGCAAGCAGGAGGTTACCCTGAAGTCCATTTATACACATTCGGGTACCTTACTCAGACCGGCTATTGCGTCGGCTTGGGTGTGTAGCGCTGTAGCAGCGTGGACAGATACCTTATCAGCGGATATTGATACCCTGGATAAGGATACCATTCTATTGACCCTAGGACATATAAAAGATGCTGTCTTATATATGAAAGATGCTCAAAGAGACATTGGTCTATTGGGTACTAGAATCAACGCTATGTCGATCTCTGCTAGACGAGTCCTTTAGACTCGGCAATGGACAGGTGATGCCGACTCAAAAAGGCATATGGAGGTTATACCTTACAGGGGTGAGGAATTGTTTGGGGAAGGTCTCTCGGACCTGGTCTCCACTGCTACGGCAGGTAAATCTAATTTCTCTGACGTCCTAGTGGATGCTGGGGACTCCGTAAGGACCATGGGGAATAGCGGCTCCGCAGGAGACTGGGCACAAATAGAAAGCTTTAGGACTACCTGGTGTGCACTGGCTCCTCCCCCTATGACCCTCCTCCAAGCCTCAGTTAGATTTTTGTGCCCGGCCGAGCTGGGTGCAATCTAGGGGGCTCTCCTGAGCGTCTTAGAAAGAAAGTTAGATTTAGGTTTTTTATTTTCAGTGAGACCTGCTGGCAACAGGCTCACTGCTACGAGGGACTAAGGGGAGAAGAAGCGAACCTGCCTGCTTGCAGCCAGCTTGGGCTTCTTAGGCTACTGGACACCATTAGCTCCAGAGGGATCGAACACAGGCCCAGCCTCGGAGTCCGGTCCCAGAGCCGCGCCGCCGGCCCCCTTACAGAGCCAGAAGCAAGAAGAGGTCCAGAAAATCGGCGGCAGAAGACATCGGTCTTCATCAAGGTAGCACACAGCACTGCAGCTGTGCGCCATTGCTCCTTATGCACACCTCACACTGCGGTCACTGATGGGTGCAGGGCGCTAGGGGGGGGGGGGGTGCCCTGAGCAGCAATATTGACACCTTGGCTGGCAAAAATACATCATATATAGCCCCCAGGGCTATATGGGTGTATATTAACCCCTGCCAGATTTTCCATAAAAGTGGGAGAAAGGCCGCCGAGAAGGGGGTGGAGCCTATCTCCTTCAGCACCTGGCGCCATTTTCCCTCACAGCTCCGCTGGAAGGACGTCTCCCTGACTCTCCCCTGCAGTCCTGCACTACAGAAAAGGGTAAAAAAGAGAGGGGGGGGGCACTATTTAGGCGCAGTACTCATTATATCAGCAGCTATAGGGGAAAACACTTTATATAGTGATATCCCTGTGTATATATAGCGCTCTGGTGTGTGCTGGCATACTCTACCTCTGTCTCTCCAAAGGGCTAGTGGGGTCCTGTCCTCTATCAGAGCATTCCCTGTGTGTGTGCTGTGTGTCGGTACGGCTGTGTCGACATGTATGAGGAGGAAAATTATGTGGGGGCGGAGCAAATGCCTGTAAATGTGATCTCACCCCCTACGAGGTCGACACCTGAGTGGATGAGCTTATGGAAGGAATTACGTGACAGTGTCAGCTCTTTACATGAGAAGTTTGACGACATGGGACAGCCGGCTTCTCAGCTTGTGCCTGTCCAGGCGTCTCAAAGGCCATCAGGGGCTCTAAAACGCCCACTACCTCAGATGGCAGATACAGACGCCGACACGGATACTGACTCCAGTGTCGACGACGAGGAGACAAATGTAACTTCCAGTAGGGCCACACGTTACATGATTGATGCTATGAAAAATGTTTTACACATTTCTGATAATACCCCAGGTACCACTAAAAAGGGTATTATGGCCCTCATTCCGAGTTGTTCGCTCGCAAGGCGATTATAGCAGAGTTACACACGCTAAGCCGCCGCCTACTGGGAGTGAATCTTAGCTTCTTAAATGTGCGACCGATGTAGGCGCAATATTGCGATCACAAACGAGTTAGCAGTTTTAGAGTAGCTTCAGACTTACTCTGCCTGTGCGATCAGTTCTGTGCTTTTCGGTCCCGGCTGACGTCATAAACACACCCAGCGTTCGCCCAAGCACTCCCACCGTTTCTCCAGACACGCCTGCGTTTTTTCCGGAAACGGTAGCGTTTCCAGCCACACGCCCCTAAAACGCCGTACATCCGCCCAGTAACACCCATTTCCTGTCAATCACAATGCGATCGCCGGAGCGAAGAAAAAGCCGTGAGTAAAAATACTATCTTCTTAGTAAAGTTACTTGGCGCCTGCGCAGTGCGAACATTACGCATGCGCACTAAGAGAATTCTCACTGCGATGCGAAGAAAATCTCCGAGCGAACAACTCGGAATGAGGGCCTATGTTTGGTGAGAAAAAACTACCTGTAGTTTTTCCTGCATCTGAGGAATTAAATGAGGTGTGTGATGAAGCGTGGGTTTCCCCCGATAAGAAACTGATAATTCCTAAGAGATTATTGGCAGCGTACCCTTTCCCGCCAGAGGATAGGGCACGTTGGAAAACACCCCCTAGGGTGGATAAGGCGCTCACACGCTTGTCCAAACAGGTGGCACTACCGTTCCCGGATACGGCCGCCCTTAGGGAACCTGCTGACAGAAAGCAGGAGACTATCCTAAAGTGTATATACACACACACTGGTGTTATACAGACTCCCTGACAGAAAATATTGATACCCTGGATAGGGACAGTATATTACTGACTTTAGAGCATTTAAAAGATGCTTTTTTATACATGCGTGATCCGTGATGCACAGAGGGATATTTGCCGGCTGGCATCAAGAGTAAGTGCTATGTCCATTTCCGCCAGGAGAGGGTTATGGACTCGGCAGTGGTCAGGTGATGCCGATTCTAAAAGGCATATGGAAGTATTGCCTTATAAAGGGGAGGAGTTATTTGGGGTAGGTCTGTCGGACCTGGTTTCCACGGCAACTGCTGGGAAATCAACGTTTTTACCCCAGGTTACCTCTCAGCAAAAGAAGACACCATATTATCATACGCAGTCCTTTCAGCCCCATAAGGGCAAGCGGGCAAAAGGCTCCTCTTTTCTGCCACGTGGCAAAGGGAGAGGAAAAAAGCTGCAGCAAACAGCCAGTTCCCAGGAACAAAATTCCTCCCCCGCTTCCGCCAAGTCCTCAGCATGACGCTGGGGCTCTACAGGCGGACTTGGGTACGGTGGGGGCCCGTCTCAAGAATTTCAGCACACAGTGGGCTCGCTCACAGGTAGATCCCTGGATCCTTCAGGTAGTATCCCAGGGGTATTTTTTGGGGGGGAGTTTGTTAGTGTGGGTCACTAGTGGACCTACCACTAAAAGAGGGTTAGTGTGTGGCGCACTCTTTTGAAATGATTATTGTATATTAAAATATTTCAGACTTTTATTTCCATATCTAAAAAATGATTGGCATCTCGAGCAGGAATTCTATCCTATCTGATGGCCTGAAAAGTGCAAAAAGGAAGTTTTTTAATTTATTTTCTTTTTCTATGTCAGTGTAAGATTCATATTATCTGCCTATGGAATTAGATCATTAAGCTGATACCAATTATCAATAAATTAATTGTTCAGGCAGAACAAGAGAGAAAAAAAATGTGATTAAGTAAGCAATATGAAATATTAATAAAAATGAGTCAGTGCTAATTTAGCTACTGCTGAGCTCTCTTGAGAGGCTGTGAATAGCGCGCCCTTCAATAGAGGGAAAAATGAATGTATATCCCTATCCAATTAGCCCGTAACGGTTACCCAAGAAAAATATTACTTGTGCAAATACCAATCAAAGAAAATCCAAGTAACAAATAGAGAAAGCACGATGATTTACATGAGTGTTTTTGTAACATATATGCACTCTTACATCAGTCTACTGTTCAGGACTGGGGTAATAGTGTTAATGTAATTTGATACAATTTATTCATTCACCATTCTGCAACAGTGTATAGTAAATGAAACAAATCGTACTGGAGACCAGGTAATAGTTGCACTGTCTCAAGTATACTTGTCTGGAGAAAGAACAGAAAAGAACTATGGCACAAGTGAGAATTAAACATTCATATTATATCCTGTTCTAATAATTAATTGTTAGTCCTTTCTCTTCAGAAAGAAAGGAAAAAAGGGGGTTGTTTACATGATTATTCAAATTCATATACAGACTGGAAAATATCTACAAAGTATAAGAGATTTAAACAATATTGTAATTCATTGAGATCTTTCTCTGGGTCATAATTGAGGCTAATTGTCGGCACAGGGGAGGCTAATTATCGGCACAGGGGTGCACTATCAATTTGTAAGTGCTCATAATAATTACACTCATAGGAGATAAATATATTATTTAGACACACTATATCCTGATGTTATTCACCTAATGTTTCCAAATAAATCCATAAGTAATAATTTGCGGTAAGTATATTCATATCATTTCATTACCAGGGTACAGACACCAAAGATGAAAAAAGAGTCCCAGGTGTGTGGAAACAGATTCCCTTTCTGCTTTTGTCCCATGTGCCGTTTTGGGCAGTGAATGGGAACAATGAGAGCGGGGAAGAGCCGTCCACCTGGGGCTGAAGGGAAAGAACAGTGCGGGCTGCTTCTACTGTCCACGCTTAGTGTCCCCCACCCCTGTTACTTGGGAGCATTGCAGGGGGGCCAAGATACCATGCAATGGATGAGAGGGCAGCCCTGAGTATCTGATCAGCGTTTGCCCGGAGTATAGTAAACACCCTTGTCACGTTCACCACTTCTAATGCTACTGCAAATAGGATTTCTCCGCTCAGCAGTCTCAATGAGAGATGGGCGCCGGGTCAGGTGATAGTGTATCAGTGTCCCGCTGTTCTATGAATGTTGCAAGAGCTGGACATCAGATCAGGATCTCCCCATGTCTGGTGTGTCATGTGCGCCCATGTGTAGTATTCATCAAAGGTAGAAGTTCCCAGTGTCCTATTGCCGCTACGGGTAACGTCTCTCTTTGGAGCTCGGCGGGGAAAAGGACGCCGGGTCGGGTGATTCCCGTACCGCCGTGTCAGGTGTACGCCCGTGTCCCGCTATTCAGTGAATAACGTCTCTCTTTGGAGCTCGGCGGGGAAAAGGACGCCGGGTCGGGTGATTCCCGTACCGCCGTGTCAGGTGTACGTCCGTGTCCCGCTATTCAGTGGATGACGTACGTTTCACAAAAAAGCTTGATCACATCTGTGAAATAAAAGTTTGAAATATTTTAATATACAATAATCATTTCAAAAGAGTGCGCCACACACTAAACCTCTTTTAGTGTTAGGTCCACTAGTGACCCACACTAACAAACTCCCCCTAAGAATTCCTCAAACAGACATGATGGTGTCACGCCTAAACAAAAAGCTTCCGAGGTACTGTGTTCAGAAGTCTTCAGGCTGATTACAAACCGATGGGAAAGGCCACAGGTGGACATGATGGCGTCCCGCCTCAACAAAAAGCTAGAAAACTATTGCGCCAGGTCAAGGGACCTGCAGGCGATAGCGGTGGATGCTCTAGTGACACCGTGGGTGTACCGGTTGGTTTATGTGTTCCCTCCTCTTCCTCTCATACCAAGGGTGCTGAGGATAATAAGGAGAAGAGTAAGAACTATACTCATTGTTCTGGATTGGCCAAGAAGAGCTTGGTACCCAGAACTTCAAGAAATGATCTCAGAGGACCCATGGCCTCTGCCGCTCAGACAAGACCTGCTGCTGCAGGGGCCCTGTCTTTTCCAAGACTTACCGCGGCTGCGTTTGACGGCATGGCGGTTAAACACCGGATCCTGAAGGAAAAGGGCATTCCGGAGGAAGTAATTCCTACGCTGATCAAAGCCAGGAATGACGTGACCGCGAAACATTATCACCGCATATGGCGAAAATATGTGGCTTGGTGTGAGGCCAGAAAGGCCCCAACGGAGGAATTTCAACTGGGTCGATTCCTGCACTTCCTACAGTCAGGGGTGAATATGGGCCTCAAATTGGGGTCCATTAAGGTCCAGATTTCGGCTCTGTCGATTTTCTTCCAAAAAGAACTTTTGTTAAAAGAGTGCTGCATATTTAGCCTCCTTTTGTGCCTCCAGTGGCACCTTGGGATCTCAACGTGGTGTTGGATTTCCTTAAATCGCATTGGTTTGAGCCACTTCAAACCGTGGCGTTAAAATATCTCACGTGGAAAGTGGTCATGCTATTGGCCCTGGCTTTGGCCAGGCGTGTGTCAGAGTTGGAGGCTTTGTCATGTAAAATCCCTTATCTGATTTTCCATATGGATAGGGCGGAATTGAGGACTCGTCCCCAATTCCTGCCTAAGGTGGTTTCAGCGTTTCATTTGAACCAACCTATTGTGGTGCCTGCGGCTACTCGGGACTTGGAGGATTCCAAGTTGCTGGATGTAGTCAGGGCCCTGAAAATTTATGTATCCAGAACGGCTGGAGTCAGGAAAACTGACTCGCTGTTTATCCTCTACGCACCCAACAAGATGGGGGCTCCTGCTTCAAAGCAGACTATTGCTCGCTGGATCTGTAGCACGATTCAGCTTGCACATTCTGCGGCTGGACTGCCGCATCCTAGATCAGTAAAAGCCCATTCCACGAGGAAGGTGGGCTCTTCTTGGACGGCTGCCCGAGGGGTCTCGGCTTTACAACTTTGCCGAGCTGCTACTTGGTCGGGGTCAAACACAGTTGCAAGATTTTACAAGTTTGACACCCTTTCTGAGGAGGACCTGGAGTTCGCTCATTCGGTGCTGCAGAGTCATCCGCACTCTACCGCCGGTTTGGGAGCTTTGGTATAATCCCCATGGTCCTTACGGAGTCCCCAGCATCCACTTAGGACGTCAGAGAAAATAATATTTTACTCACCGGTAAATCTATTTCTCGAAATCCGTAGTGGATGCTGGGCGCCCATCCCAAGTGCGGTTTGTCTGCAATACTTGTACATAGTTATTTTTAATAAAAGGGTTATTGTGAGAGCCATCTGTTAAGAGGCTCCGTTATTGTCATACTGTTAACTGGGTATAATATCACGAGTTATACGGTGTGATTGGTGTGGCTGGTATGAGTCTTACCCGGGATTCAAAATCCTTCCCTATTGTGTCAGCTCTTCCGGGCACAGTATCCTAACTGAGGTCTGGAGGAGGGTCATAGAGGGAGGAGCCAGTGCACACCAGGTAGTCCTAAAGCTTTCTTTAGTTGTGCCCAGTCTCCTGCAGAGCCGCTATTCCCCATGGTCCTTACGGAGTCCCAGCATCCACTACGGACTACGAGAAATAGATTTACAGGTGAATAAAATCTTATTTTTATTTGTTTATTGTTCCTTATATATTTCTTGTATATTGATTGTCCCCCTCTTTTTGATTTTCTGAAGGAAACAGGGAGTTAGCACTAATTAAAGAATGGGGGTGGCTGAGATTGGGAATCTCACTCAGTGCATGTCGTGCATGATGTATGCGCACCTGGCACAACAGTCCGAGTGCGGGTACATCTGTGCGAGATGTGAGCGTACGGACGCCCTGGAAGCCCAGGTAACTGATCTAGAGCGGACGGTTACGCGACTAAGGAGCATTCACAATCTCAAGCAAAGTTTAGCTAGAACAGTGGAGGAGTTGCAGAGGGGATCATTGGTAGATGAGGAAGATCAGGTAGCTGGGTCATGGTTAGAAGGAAGAAGAGGGGGAGGGGAAGACGGGACATCTCTGATCCACCAAACCCCAATAAATTTGCCCAATTTGATGAAGGTTCTGAGGATGGCAGTGAGGAAATGATGGAACCGGAGGAAAAAAGATAGGTATCTAGTCAGATTGTGGTGGTAGGCGATTCTATTATCAGGCCGACAGGGCAATCTGCTACCGGGACCATGATCGCCGTAGTCTGTTGTCTTCCGGGTGCTCGGGTACGGCAAATCGCGGACAGGGTAGATTGTTGGGAGGGGCTGGTAAAGACCCGGCGATCTTGGTGCATGTTGGCACCAATGACAAAGTTAGTGGTAGGTGGGATGTCCTTAAGAAAGACTATAGGGACTTAGGCAAGAAACTTAAGGCAAGGACATCTAGTGTAATATTCTCCGAAATATTACCAGTGCCATGCACTAGCCCAGGGAGGCAGAGGGAGATCAGGGAGGTAAATGTGTGAATTAGAGGCTGGTGTAGGAAGGAGGGGTTTGTGTTCCTGGAAACCTGGGTGGACTTCTCAGTCAGGCGGCATCTTTGTCATGATGGATTAGAAGGTTGGAGGAGCTTTTAAACTAGGAGCCTGGGGGGAGGGTTTAGCTAGAAGCTGCGGGTTCATTAGTGAGAGCAGTAAGGATGGGGGTAGTGAACAATTTGGGGGTGGAAAAGGGGGAAGCGTAAGATCAGATGGCAAGGGTATTTGCATGGGTATTGACACCGGAAATACTGACACAGGTATTGCCAAGATATTCCCAATTTATTACCTAATGACGAGTATGGCTCAGCAATACGGTATATAGAAAGTAATGTGCATAGCATAAGGGAGGATACTAACATCAGGGAGGGGGGTTTAGAAAGTCTTATAGATCAGATAAAGATAGTAGAGAGGAAAGCTGTATTAAGCATGATGGGAGGAAAGGGAGGGAGGAGAATAACAGTCAGTAAGGGTAAGTCTAGAAAGGCTCTTGTAAATATAGATAAGATACCACTAAAACAAACAGGCAATGGAGAGGCTAAGCTAAGATGTATGCTTGTGAACGCAAGAAGCCTATCGGGTAAAATGGGGGAATTGGAATGGCTTGTATCAAAGTCTCAGTATGATATTATAGGTATTATGGAAACATGGTGGGACGACTCTCACAACTGGGTTGCGAATTTGGAGGGATATTCTCTTTTCAGGAGGGATAGGGCTACCAATAGGGGAGGAGGGGTATGTCTCTTTGTTACACCATCTCTAAAACCAAACTTAATAGAGGGTATTTTCAGGGAGGCTGGAGATAACGTGGAGTCGCTATGGGCTGAGATCACAAGTGGGGGCACAGAGGCGAAGAAACAAGTCATTGGCACGTGCTACAAGTAACCGGATATTAGTGTACATGACGATGAACAACTCTTACACCAAAATGAAAAAGCTGCGGGAATGGAGGACATCCTAGTGTTAGGGGATTTTATCCTGATATAAATTGCAGTAACGATTCATGTGTAAAAACTAGGAGCAGCAGGTTCTTAAATACATTAAAGGATCAATACTTAACTCAATTAGTCGAGGACCCAACTAGAGGTAAAACTATTCTGGACCTAGTTTTACCAATAATGTGGACATTATATCAAACACTAAAGTTGGGGAGACTTTGGGAAACTGACCACTATATGATCACATTTGACATCAGTTTCAATAAACAGCTATAAGGGAACAACTAATACATTTAACTTTAGAAAAGCTAATTTCAATATGCTGAGACAGGCACTAAACGAGATTGATTGGGAAGTTTTGTTTCATGGTAAAGACACAACGGAAATGTGGGATGCTTTAAAAGGGTTGCTTGATAGCAATATTCACAAATTCATTCCCATGAGCAGTAAATGCAGGAGTACTAAAAACAAACCAATGTGGCTTAATAAGGATGTCAAAGAAGCAATGGCTAAAAAGAAGCGTGCTTTGAGGAGTCATTCCAGCATTACAAGGAATGCAAAAAAAAATGCAAAAAAGTAATAATCGCAGCAAAAGTTGTAAACAAAAAGCAAATCGCTATAGAGAGTAAAAGCAATCCTAAAAAGTTTTATAAATACATAAACAGTAAAAGGTTAAAGAAGGAGAACGTAGGCCCATTAAAAGATGAATTGGGAGCTTTAATAAACAATGATAAAATAAAAGCGGAAATACTGAACAATTTTTTTCCTCAGTATTCACCAGGGAGGATCAGTCGGAGAAAGTAGTGCATAAAGATAGTGAAGATAATGACTCTTGGCTGGATACTTGTTGACCTCGACATCTTCGGATTATCAAACCGAATAAATTTGCACGGCTGGACGAAGATTCGGAGGATGATACTGCGGAAATGACGGTGGAGGAGGGGACTGCTCCCTCTAGCATCCAGAGGAGCAGCCCCTCTGGCACAGTTGGGACAAAAGATAGTGAGGTACCTAGTCAGATGGTGGTGGTAGGGGACTCTATCATCAGGAAGGCAGATAGAGCAATCTGCTACCCGGACCATGATCGCCGTACAGTCTGTTGTCTCCCGGGTGCTCTAGTGTGGCACATCGCGGACCGGGTAGATAGATTGTTGGGAGGGGCTGGTAAAGACCCGACAGTATTGGTGCATGTTGGCACCAATGACAAAGTCAGCAGAAGGTGGGATGTCCTTAAGAAAGACTATAGGGAATTAGGCAAGAAACTAAAGGCAAGGACATCTAAGGTAATATTCTCTGAAATATTACCCACGCTAGTCCGGGGAGGCAGAGGGAGATTAGGGAGGTAAATGTGTGGCTTAGAGACTGGTGCAGGAAAGAAGGGTTCGTGTTCTTGGAACACTGGGCGGACTTCTCAGTCAGGCACCATCTTTTTTGTCGTGATGGATTGCACCTGAATGAGGAGGGGGCAGCGGTGCTGGGGGGAAGGATGGTTAGAAGGTTATAGATTTTAAACTAGGAGGGTTTAGCTAGAAACTACGGGGCATGCAGTGAGAATATTGGGGATGGCAGTAGTAAATGAAATGGGGGAAAATTTGGGGGGAGGGTAAGAGCAGCCGGTAAAGTTATCAACATGGGTACTAAAAGAGGTTTTACCAAAGCACTAACTAATGACAATTACAGGTCATCGTTGCTACATAAGGTGAAAGATGTCCCTAACGCAAAGGGAAATACTTATCTTATTTGTATGTATGTAAACGCCAGAAGCATTACTGGTAAAAAGGGCAAATTAGAAATAATTGCAGCAAGCAAACAGTATGATATTATAGGCATTACTGAAACTTGGTGGGACGAATCTCATGATTGGACAGTCAAACTAGAAGGCTATTCGCTGTTTAGGACAGACTACATAAAAGGGGTGGAGGGGTGTGTCTTTACGTAAAACCATTTTAAAAAACTGATATATGGGAGGATTTGCAGGAGGAGACTGTAGATACGGTCGAGATGCTATGGGGTAGAAATTGCATGTGGCTAAAAGGGAATAAAAAAGGTAGTATTGGGGGTATGCTACAGGCCGCCTGGTATTAATGTATCTAACGAGGAATTGTTACTGAAGCAAATTGAAAGAGCAGCAGGAGTAGGAGACATGGTAGTGATGGGAGATTTTAAATATCCAGAGAAAAACTGGAAAAACGATTCATGTGATACTGCTAGGGGTAATAGGTTCTTAAACACACTTAATGATAACTACTTAGTTCAACTAATTGAGGAACCCACCAGGTACAATGCAATCTTAGACCTGGTATTAACAAATGTCAAAGTCGAAAAATATTGTAATGCATATGCCCTGTACTAACCCCATGCACATGCCCGCTGCGCGTGCACTCAGTCCGCCGTGCGTGCACATATCCGCAATTTGCGTAGGATCGCTCCTGCGATCATGCGCGTGATATGGGTATTTACGACGGAGTTTGTGAGCGCGTAGAGGTTTATTAGAACATTACATATTTAACCCAAATAGTGTACATTTTAGATATAACTCCCTTGCACCACATCAGCGAGTATCAATAGTTTAAACAGTTCCAGGACTAAGGGATTCGCCGTTGCATGATAGGAAGGGTCAGATAAAGGTTGGAAGGTGATGTCTAGTATCCTATAACATGGGGTGTGGTCTTTTATAAGAGAAAAAAGACAAAGCCAGCTATATATCTTTCCAGGGCACACTTATGAAAAAATTAATTAATAAGATGATGAAATATGAGAAAATTAATACTTAAAAAGAGAGGGAGAAGGCAAATATAGATGAATAATTTTTCAAAGCATAATTGCTACAATTTTGAGCGATAGGATTTAGATGAGCGAATTTATCTTTATTCCCTTAGTGGTCTAGAGATTTCCTTAATTGATAATTTTTTTATTGGGAATAGGGTAACTCCGTTGGGTTCAGCTGTAGCCTGTCAGACTAGCACAATTAAATGAAAGTAGAAATGAAATACCTGGATCTGCACAGAAAATCGGAAGGACACAAATGACTGGAGAATAAAATACCTACAGTACCTAGTATTCCCTGGTGGTCTCCCAACCGGGTACTGACCAGACCCTGCAGTGTATGGCTTCCAAGATCAGACGAGATTGGGCATACTCAGTGCGGTTTGACTGTAGGTGGATATTCTCCAATCTGTGCAGTCAATTCCAGTGTGCGGATACTCATACACATTGTTTATTTTGAGCATATCATAAATGCCTGAATTATTGTTGGTATAAGAACAGAGCATTAAGCAACATTTGTGCTGATTGTTATACTAATGAGAGCAAAAGAAATCAGGCAGTGATGTAAGTACAATAGCTGAGTATGATAATCTAACAGGGATTGATCCCCAATAATGCATAAAATTCAGTGCAATGAGAAACACACAGGAGATTATATATAATTGTCTAACAGGGATTAATCCACAATTCTGGGTGTATATGATTTAGCACACAAAATTCCAATAAACATTAGTTCCCAAAAGCAGATATCCTGTGGTTATATCATATTTTAGCAAAATCACAAATTGAAGATACTTCAACAATCCTAAAGATATATATATATATATATATATATATAGTAAACAACAAAGCAGGCGGCACTCCAAGTCTGTTTGAGATTCAAGTGTATTTCATACACAAGTGATCCGACGTTTCGGGGTCCAAGCGCCCCTTGACAAACGTCGGATCACTTGTGTGTGAAATACACTTGAATCTCAAACAGACTTGGAGTGCCGCCTGCTTTGTTGTTTACTATCCAGTTTTATCTGAGATGGCACCCAAGCACTAAGTCCAGGAGGGGGAGTGCCGGTCCTCACAGCCTGTCTATATATATTGAGGGTGCCTTTAATAGGGCGAAAGAAAGAAACAAACAGATCTGAACTAGTGATGTACAAACAAAGAGAACATGACCAGGAGAGATTCTCCATTCCATTTATAACTAAGTACAATACTAAAGGGAATGTTATTAAAAAGATCTTACAGAAACATTGGGATGTTTTACATCTAGATCCGATACTACAGAAAGTGATTCCAACACACCCACAGGTAGTATTTAGAAGATCCTGTTCCCTTAAGAGTAAATTAGCTCCTAGTAATTTGAAGAATGTTACTGTACCACGAGCTGATAGATTGGAGGGATTCTATGCATGTACTAAATGTAAGGTATGCCAATATGTTAATAAGGATCATAAACAATTTTTTAATTCCAATAATTCTAAATCATGGAAAATTAAGGGGAAATTAAGCTGTCTTAGTACATATGTGATTTATCTTTTAGAGTGTAAATGTGGGAAACGCTATGTAGGCAAAACTAAGCGAGTGCTTAAATTGAGGATTTTGGAGCACACACGTAATAGCATTCATAAAGTTGAAAACCATAGTGTGCCACGACATTTCACAAATTGCTGTGACTCACAATTACGAGGTTTTTCATTTAAAGCTATTGAGCGGGTAGAATTGGATGAGGAAAGGTAACATCCTCAATTTGCTTTCAAAGCGAGAAACCTTTTGGATCTACACACTAAATACACTGGCTCCAGATGGTTTGAATGAAGGCTGTGATATTGTGCCATTCTTGGAAGGCTGACACTGTGTGCATGTATGTTAGAGTGTACCAGTGGCAGCGGCTACGTCCCGACTGGTGTGCTCGAATAGCATGTACGCGGCAAATGACTGAAGAGAATAGACACATTAGCTTTAAAGATCAGAACGATTTTAATTAATTTCCACTGGGATGTTTTAGAGAAAAATATTATACAAAAGTATTACACAGAGGGTAGGATATATACCTTTGTGTGAATGGATCATATGAGCTAATTTGCTGTTCATTCATGTATGAGATGGACTCCAGCTGTAATGTTAATTAATAGGTTCATTGATGTGAAATCGTGTAAGGTTATTATTAGTCTTGGATAATCGATAATGAAAATGTGGATAATTTGAGCTTATCTTCTGTGATGTAATTGTGGAATGCCAATGGTTTATAAGTTGTATGAAATGTCTATTTGTATTTTTAAGTGAAATCATGTTGTAATTAATTGAGAACAATACCTACAACGGGTATATAAAGAGATCAAGTTGTTAATTAACCACACCCCCTGACGAAGTACCTGACGTACGAAACGCGTTGGCCGTGGCTAAGTGACGTAGACGCCGTGACGTCATCCCCCGGATTCAGAGGCGGAGACCAGACGAGCTGTGGTTCGGGAGATATACTGGCTAAGTTGCGGTGGAAACACCATGCTGATGAATTTTAACTTTTAATGTATGTAATCAAATGCTACAAAGTAAAAGTTGTTACTTCTTATATAACCAAGAGTGCGCTCTCCATTTTTTGACTATATATATATATATATAGTATAAGGTATAGGGTAAGGACTGTCAAGGGAATTGGAGTGGGAGGGAGTGGGAGCCCACAGGTACCAAACTGGGTAAAGAGCAGCTTTTAGGAAGGAAATAGGTAAGCCAGACCCTGTGGTTGACCCTTCTTTACCTCATGCAGGGTGGCTCTTTGGACTCTCCAGGTCCTGGGGAGTCTGTGGATTCTTCTTGCCCACTACCTGGTGGTTCTGTGGTCATCTCAGGCCACAAACCTCCCAGATGTCAGGCCTCCAGATAAACATGAAGGTGGTCCTGGGCTCTGTAGAGGAGGAGGTGGAACAAGCAAAGGAAAGTTGTGTCCCTTCTTAAGGGGCAATGGTGGACATTGTGAATGGTGAAAGGAAGGTTTTTGTGGGCAAAGAGTGAGTTATGCCATATATACCAGAAGCATGGGTCTTCAGCCTATGGCCCTCATTCCGAGTTGTTCGCTCGCTAGCTGCTTTTAGCAGCTTTGCACACGCTAAGCCGCCACCCTCTGGGAGTGTATTTTAGCTTAGCAGAATTGCGAACGCAAGATTAGCAGATTTGCGTATAGAAATTTCTTTGCAGTTTGTGAGTAGCTCGAGACTTACTCTGCCACTGCGATCAGTTCAGTCAGTTTCGTTCCTGGTTTGACATCACAAACACACCCAGTGTTCACCCAGACACTCCCCCATTTCTTCAGACACTCCCGCGTTTTTCCCAGAAACGCAAGCGTTTTTTCGCACACACACGTAAAACGTCCAGTTTCCGCCCAGAAACACCCACTTCCTGTCAATCACACTCCGATCACCAGAACGAAGAAATTTCTTCATAAAGCCGTGAGTAAAATACCAAACTTATTAGCAAATTTACTTGGCGCAGATGCACTGCGAACATTGTGCATGCGCATTAGCGACTAATCGCTCCGTTGCAAAAAACTCGGAATGAGGGCCCATATGATGTGCCACCATTAATGTGGCTTCTGTCTTGTCCTACCAAGCTTGATTTATGTGCTTTGTAATTTTTTTAAGCAGGATAAAGGCTGATTTTTTTATTTCTGCAGTAGACTAGAATAAGCCCAGACAGTCCCACTTCCATTATACCACCGGAATGTGATGGTCAGTGACCACCGTGCCATCACTTACCTGTATGCTTACACGTAACAGAATGATGGAACACTTACACGGTTTCTTTACATCTTCTGGGATCCACTCCGAGATTAGACATTATGGCGTAATTACTCAGATAGGAATATAAAACAGAATAAAAATAAAAGCTATAATGCAATAATTAGATGCAGACAAAAGCTTTTATTATGAAATCATACAGGGGAGTATCCGCACCATATAGATGTAACATACAACAAACCAACGCAGATGGAACCTGGGTGACTCTAATGCACATGGTAATGTACAGGGTATATATGGATAGGATCTTGTATCTGAAAACACTCTGACACTCCTTATCAAGATGAGTGTCTGCAACAAGTTAGGTAAACTAGAAGTGAAAACACGTTCCAATGGCCGCCATATTGTCGTGCAGCAATACAGATTGTGGAAACTGGTATTAGACATTCACATTTACACAAAGCACAAGATACAAAATAAACAGCAGAAAGAAGACCTAAGCATTTGGGATGTATTATTTAGGAACTAAATATACAGACGGGTCCTCCGTTATCTTGGCTGGCTGAGGCGTTAGTCGCGATCAGGCATACGCAGCGTACCTGGGCGCAAGGAGGCACGCCTAGTCGTAGGAAGGCACACAGAGCGTTTGGCGTTACCTTTGAGTGTAATACCTAAGATCATCCACCGGATGTCGCTTTTTTAAATCACCAATGCGCAAGCGTGTGGTCTCCATTAAAATACAATACTGAACTACAGCGTAAGAACTACTTTACTGGTGCGTCTCATTACGCTACATTATGCTACAGTATGTCATAAAGTCTATAACAGTATATACAGTACAGGTGCAAATAGTACAGCATATACAGATGCAAATGAACGTGTTACAGATACAGTATGGTCTATTGATGTTAGGGATATGCGAGTGTCCAAATCCCGTAGTATTAAGTATAATGGGGAGAGATAGAAGCTCCTCCCTAAGTTTCTGGATGCCAAATCCCTGTATGTATAGTTTATACAGACGCAAATGAACGTGTTAAAACACTTGTGTATGCAGACACAACTAATGTAGCTCATTGACTTTACAGTATGTACAGTGCACAAAATGAGTGTCCGAGTCCCCTAACGGCATAAACAAACACCAATGGGGAGGAATCGCTCTTTGCAGTACTTTTACACATGAACTTGAGAATCTTCCATGCAGTGCTGTGGGCTAGCGATGAAGGCTCCGGTCTGCCACGCTGAGTACCGGGTTCGATTCCCAAAGTGTCAATTTTTTTTGTGTTCCAGTGACATTCACTTTATTATTTTTTCTGTGTAATCCATTGTAAAACATTCAACAGAAGGGTGCACACAGGTTTCACACAAATCGGGGTAAATCTGCAGGAGTGACTCATTCACTATCTAAAATACACAGCGGTAATGAGCACGTATAGACATAACAGTAGATATAAATTAGTGTATTCTGACGCAACTAACTGTTCGAGCAACACAGTACTGTAGATCGTCGGCGTTAGAGAATCTGTGTTGTACATTATAAGCTGTTCCTGCTAATTAGTACTCTAATAGAAAAAACTGTACAGAGATACTAAGGACAGTGATTTGGCATCCAGGAACTTAGGGAGAAGCTTTTATTTCTCTCCATTATACATAGAAAGATTAAACTTGCCACTCTACGTTACAAGCTGTTCGTGCTATTTAGTACACTACTAGTGTACTAAATAGCATGAACCCCATCACAACAGTTGCCCAGATCAAGAACACTCTCCAGGAGATAGGTGTATATGTGTCAAAGTCAACAATCAAGAGAAGACTTCACAAGAGTGAATATAGAGGGTTCACCACAAGATGTAAACCATTGGTGAGCAATAAAACAGGAAGACCAGATTAGAGTTTGCAAACAACATCTAAAAAAGCCTTTACAGTTCTGGAACAACATCCTATGGACAGATGAGACAAATATCAACTTGTACCAGAGTGATGGGAAGAAAAGAGTATGGAGAAGGAAAGGAACTGCTCATGATCCAAAACATACCAGCTCATCAGTGAAGCATGGTGGTGGTAGTGTCATGGCGTGGGCATGTATGGATGCCAATGGAACTGGTTTCCTTGTATTTATTGATAATGTGACTGCTGATAAAAGCAGCAGGATGAATGCTGAAGTGTTTTGGGCAATTTTATCTGCTCATATTCAGTCAAATGCTTCGGAACTCACTGGAAGGCGCTTCACAGTGCAGATCGACAATGACCCGATGCATACTGCGAAAGCAACCAAAGCGTTTAAGGCAAATAAGTGGAATGTTATGCAATGGCCAAATCAATCACCTGACCTGAATCCGATTGAGCATGCATTTTACTTGATGAAGACAAAACGGAAGAGAAAATGCCCCAAGAACAAGCAGGATCTGAAGACATTTGCAGTAGAGGCCTGGCATAGCATCACCAGGGATGAAACCCAGCGTCTGGTGATGTCTATGCGTTCCAGACTTCAGGCTGTAACTGACAAAAGGATTTGCAACAAAATATTAAAAAGTAAAAGTTTGATTTAAGATTCTGGAAACAAAGGAAGAAACAAGAGAGCGACTATGGTGTAGTATTTTTCAATCAGTTTTGTCTAGTGATGAGCGGATTCGGTTTTACTCGGATCTCAAAACAGAATCTTATTGGCTATACAAAACACATGACATCTGTAAGCCAATAAGATGCCGTTTTGAGAACAGAGTAAAACCGAATCCGCTCATCACTAGTTTTGTCACACACAAGATTATAGCGTACGGATTACGGCTTGACACATGGCGTATCATTCCCCCATTCTTTAGTCCAGGTTACTACTGGGATCTAAATGCTGCTAGGAGACACAAAGAATTGCTATATAGCGTAGTATATTTCCGTATGTGGGATTAAATTCAGTTATCACAAAATGTATATGCGTACCAGATAAATATTTGCATATCAGTATGGATATTGTATCCAGATCTTCATCTAGGAGATGGTAATCAGATCGCCCTTGGAAAATATGTCAAAGCTCAATTCACGAAACACTGATCCGGGCTGCGACCACATTAAGTAGTAAAGTATTTTTTGTTGATCTGGACGATCGCACTGATCTGATTTACAATATTTGATTTAGGATTGTTTAGTTTGTACCATTACTTTTGGTCCCTTAAAAAGTGGGAGGCACATATAAAAACCATTTTAATTCCTACACAGTTCACCTGATTTTGATGTATATACCCTCAAATTAAAGCGGAAAGTCTGCAGTTAAAGCACATCTTGTTTGTCTAATTTCAAATCCATTGTGGTGGTGTATAGAGCCCAAAATATGAGAATTGTGTCGATGTCCCAATATATATGGACCAGACTGTATATTGCATGACGCATAGGAGATAGGATTGACCCTTGCGGAACATTGCATGACAGTGATAATTATACTCCAGAAGATTTAAATGGTTCCGTGCTTGGGTAATGTCTAATATGTTCAACAAGAGCGGATTTATTTCTCTCACAGCATGAAAATGGCTTCTCACCTGTGTGACTTATCTGATGTTTAACAAGATTTGATTTAGATGCAAAACATTTCCCACACTCAGAACAGGAATACGGCTTCTCACCTGTGTGACTTCTCTGATGTTTAACAAGATCTGATGTAGATGCAAAACATTTCCCACACTCAGAACAGGAATACGGCTTCTCACCTGTGTGACTTCTCTTATGTGTAACAAGGGCTGATTTCTGTGTGAAACATTTCCCACACTCAGAACAGGAAAATGGCTTCTCACCTGTGTGACTTCTCTGATGTGTAACAAGATTTGATTTAGATGCAAAACATTTCCCACACTCAGAACAGGAATACGGCTTCTCACCTGTGTGACTTCTCTGATGTATAACAAGACCTGATTTCTCTACAAAACATTTCCCACACTCAGAACAGGAATACGGCTTCTCACCTGTGTGACTTGTCTGATGTGTAACAAGATTTGATTTATATGTAAAAAAATTCCCACACTCAGAACATGGAAATGGCTTCTCACCAGTGTGACTTCTCTGATGTGTAACAAGATCTGATTTCTGTGTAAAACATTTCCCACACTCAGAACAGGAATACGGCTTCTCACCTGTGTGACTTCTCTGATGTGTAACAAGATTTGATTTCTGTGTAAAACATTTCCCACACTCAGAACAGGAATACGGCTTCTCACCTGTGTGACTTCTCTGATGTGTAACAAGATTTGATTTATATGTAAAACATTTCCCACACTCAGAACATGGAAATGGCCTCTCACCTGCCTTAGCTGGCTGATGAGTAATACGGTTTGTGTTCTGTGTAAAACATTTGGCGTCTGTAGAACAGGGAAACTCTGTATCTAATCTCAGAGCTGTAATAGATGCACCAATATCAGAGTGATCAGGAGAACATTTCCCAGGATCAGGGGGATTAGTTGATAGAGCTGGATGTATAATTGGGGTAATGGGATTATCTCCTGGAGAATCCTGTCTACTGTCATTATCTGTTATGTCACAATCCAGGGATAACATTAGATGTACTTCTGAGATATTCCTGCTTGTGGGTCCATCTGCTGGAAATAAAATACAAAATATATATAAAATGAGCAGACAAGACCCAGGATGTAACAGGACACAATATATAATTCTATAACTGCCATTTTTTTTTACCTGTAATCAGTGCTTTTATGTTTATTAAAAAAACAAAAGATAGGATGCTTAGACTGGAGCTTGATCAACACTGAAGGCTCAAGTGGGATTACTAGAGGTGACACAGACGCTCATATGGGATTACTAGAGGTGACATGGAAGCTCATGGGGGATAATAAGAGGTGACATGGGCGCTTATGTGGGATTACTAGAGGTGACACAGATGCTCATGTGGGATTACTAGGTGACGTGGGCGCTCATGTGGGATTACTAGAGGTGACGTGGGTGCTCATATGGGATTACTAGAGGTGACATGGACGCTCATGTGGGATAACTAGAGGTGACACGGGTGCTCATGTGGGATTATTAGAGGTGACATGGGCGCTCATGTGGGATTACTAGAGGTGACGTGGGCGCTCATGTGGGATTACTAGGAGGTGACATGGATGCTCATTTGGGATTACTAGAGGTGACATGGACACTCATGTGGGATTACTAGAGGTGACACAAACGCTCATGTTGGATTACTAGAGGTGACACAGACGCTCATGTGGGGTTACTAGAGGTGACATGGATGCTCTTGGGGGATTATTAGAGGTGACATGGACACTCATGTGGGATTACTAGAGGTGACGTGGGCGCTCATGGGGGATTATTAGAGGTGACATGGGCGCTCATGTGGGATTACTAGAGGTGATATGGACGCTCATGTGGGATTACTAGAGGTGACACAGACGCTCAAGTGGGATTACTAGAGGTGACATGGATGCTCATGTGGGATTACTAGAGGTGACATGGACGCTCATGTGGGGTTACTAGAGGTGACATGGATGCTCTTGGGGGATTATTAGAGGTGACATGGACGCTCATGTGAGATTACTAGGAGGTGACATGGACGCTCATGGGGGATTATTAGAGGTGATATGGACGCTCATTTGGGATTACTAGAGGTGACATGGACACTCATGTGGGATAACTAGAGGTGTCACGGGCGCTCATGTGGGATTACTAGAGGTGACATGGATGCTCTTGGGGGATTATTAGAGGTGACATGGACGCTCATGTGGGATTACTAGAGGTGACATGGATGCTCTTGGGGGATTATTAGAGGTGACATGGACGCTCATGTGGGATTACTAGGAGGTGACATGGACGCTCATGGGGGATTATTAGAGGTGACACGGACGCTCATTTGGGATTACTAGAGGTGACATGGGCGCTCATGTGGGATTACTAGAGGTGACATGGACGCTCATGTGGGATTACTAGAGGTGACATGGACGCTCATGTGGGATTACTAGAGGTGACATGGACAGCTCGTCTGGGCACAGATTCAAACTGAGGTCTGGAGGAGGGACATAGAGGGAGGAGCCAGAGCACACTAGTATCCAAATTCTTTCTTAAAGTGCCCTATCTCCTGCGGAGCCCGTCTATACCCCATGGTCCTTACAGAGTCCCCAGCATCCTCTAGGATGTAAGAGAAAAGAATATTATTTTTTGTAGCAAAACTACAAGTCCCAGCAAGCCTCCCCCGCAAGCTGGTACTTGGAGAACCACAAGTACCAGCATGCAGGGGGGGCGCTGGTACCTGTAGTTCTACTGCAAAAAAAATACCCAAATAAAAACAGTACACACACACCGTGACTAACATGTACACCGTCACACAAATACTTACCTATGTTGACATGAAGCAGTCGGTCCTCTTCACCAGTAGAATCCATGGGGTACCTGTAAATAAAATTGTACTCACAACAATCCTGTGTAGATCGGTCCTCTTCAGAGTTTGTAATCCACGTACTTGGCAAAATAATAAAACGCAAAACACGATCCACGCCCTGCCTTTCCTCGACTGCCGGGACCCCCTGTGACTGCTGTCAAAGAGGGTCCCTTCAGCCAATCAGTGAGCGCCACGTCGTGGCACTCTCCTGATTGGCTGTGCGCTTCTGAGTTGTCAGGCGGCGCACTCGAGATACAATGTAGCGCATAGGCGCTCCATTGTATCCAATGGTGGGAACTTTGCGTCAGCGGTTGAGGTTACTCGTGGTCAACCGCTGACCGCAAAGTTCCCACCACTGAATATAATGGAGCGCCTATGTGCTATGCGCCGCCTGTCAGCTCAGACGCGCACAGCCAATCAGGAGAGTGCCACGACGTAGCGCTCCCTGATTGGCTGAAGGGACCCTCTTTGACAGCAGTCATGGGGGGGGTCACGCCAGTCGGGGAAAGGGGTCCCATGTGTAAACATGGAACCCCTTTCAGTGCGTGGATCGTGTTTTGCGTTTTATTATTTTGCCAAGTACGTGGATTACAAGCTCAGAAGAGGACCGATCTACACAGGATTGTTGTATAATTTTATTTACAGGTACCCCGTGGATTCTACTGGTGAAGAGGACCGACTGCTTCGTGTCAACATAGGTATGTGTGTGTCGGTGTGCATGTATGTAATAAAGTTATACTGTCACGGTGTGTGTGTACTGTTTATTTGGGTATTTTTTTGTAGTAGAACTACAGGTACAAGCGGGCCCGTTTACCCCCCCCCCCCCCCCCCACAAGCTGGTACTTGAGGTTCTCCAAGTACCAGCCTGCAGGGGAGGCTTGTTGGGACTTGTAGTATCAAATTGTAAAACTTTGCAAAAGTGTTTGAACCTGACCAAGTAGCTGCTCGGCAAAGCTGAAATGCCGAGACCACTCGGGCAGCCGCCCAAGAAGAGCCCACCTTCCTTGTGGAGTGGGCTTTTACTGATTTTGGCAGCGGCAATCCAGCCGCAGAATGAGCCTGCTGAATCGTGTTACAGATCCAGCGAGCAATAGTTTGCTTTGAAGCAGGAGCATCCAGCTCTTTGGATGCATACAGGACAAACAGCGAGTCAGTTTTCCTGACTCTAGCCGTTCTGGCTACATAAACCTTCAAAGCCCTGACCACATCTAGTAACTCGGAATCCTCCAAGTCACGAGTAGCCACAGGCACCACAATAGGTTGGTTTATATGAAAAGATGACACCACTTTTGGCAGAAATTGTGGACGGGTCCGCAATTCTGCCCTGTCCATATAGAAAACCAGATAGGGGCTTTTATATGACAAGGCCGCTAATTCTGACACACGCCTAGCTGAAGCTAAGGCTAATAGCATGACCACCATCCACGTGAGAAATTTTTACTCCACGGTTTTAAGTGGCTCAAACCAGTGTGACTTTAGGAAACTCAACACCACGTTAAGATCCCAAGGTGCCAATGGAGGCACAAAAGGGGGCTGAATATGCAGCACCCCTTTACAAACGTCTGAACTTCAGGCAGAGAAGCCAGTTCTTTTTGAAAGAAAATAGACAGGGCCGAAAACTGGACCTTAATGGAACCCAATTTTAGTCTCAAAGTCACTCCCTCCTGTAGGAAGTGAAGGAAACGGCCCAGCTGGAATTCCTCCGTGGGGGCATTCCTGGCCTCACACCAAGCAACATATTTTCACCATATACGGTGATAATGTTTAGCAGTCACGTCCTTCCTAGCCTTTATCAGCGTAGGAATGACCTCATCTGGAATGCCTTTTTCTGCTAGGATCCAGCGTTCAAACTCCATGCCGTCAAACGCAGCCGCAGTAGGTCTTGGAACAGACAGGGCCCCTGTTGCAACAAGTCCTGTCTTAGAGGCAGAGGCCATGGGTCCTCTGAGAGCATTTTTTGCAGATCTGGATACCAAGTCCTTCTTGGCCAATCCGGAACAATGAGTATTGTTCGCACTCCTCTTTTTCTTATGATTCTCAGCACCTTGGGTATGAGAGGAAGAGGAGGGAATACATAAACCAACTGGAACACCCACGTTGTCACTAGTGCATCTACAGCTATTGCCTGAGGGTCTCTTGACCTGGCGCAATACCTTTGTAGCTTTTTGTTGAGGCGGGATGCCATCATGTCCACCTGTGGCAGTTCCCACCGACTTGCAATCTGCGTGAAGACTTCTTGATGAAGTCCCCACTCTCCCGGGTGGAGGTCGTGCCTGCTGAGGAAGTCTGCTTCCCAGTTGTCCACCCCCGGAATGAACACTGCTGACAGTGCTCTTACGTGATTCTCCGCCCAGCGAAGGATTCTGGTGGCTTCCGCCATTGCCACCCTGCGCCTTGTGCCACCTTGGCGGTTTACATGAGCCACTGCGGTGATGTTGTCCGACTAAATCAGCACCGATTGGTCGCGAAGCTGAGTCTCCGCTTGACGTAGGGCGTTGTATATGGCTCTTAGTTCCAGGATATTGATGTGAAGGCAAGTCTCCTGACTTGACCACAGACCTTGGAAATTTATTGCCTGTGTGACTGGCCCCCACCCTCGGAGGCTTGCATCCATGGTCACCAGGACACAGTCCTGAATGCCGAATCTGCGGCCCTCGAGAAGGTGAGCACTCTGCAGCCACCACAGGAGAGACACCCTGGCCCTGGGGGATAGGGTGATCAGCCGATGCATCTGTAGATGTGATCGGGACCACTTGTCCAACAGATCCCATTGAAAGGTCCTCGCATGGAACCTGCCAAAGGGAATGGCCTCATATGATGCCACCATCTTTCCCAGGACTCGCGTGCAGTGATGCACAGACACATGTTTTGGTTTTAATAGGTCTCTGACCAGTGTCATGAGCTCCTGAGCCTTCTCCATCGGGAGATAAACCCTCTTCTGGTCTGTGTCCAGAATCATGCCCAGGAAGGGAAGACGAGTCGTAGGAATCAACTGCGACTTTGGAATATTTAGAATCCAGCCGTGCTGTTGTAACACTTCCCGAGAGCGTGCTACGCTGATCAGCAACTGCTCTCTGGACCTCGCCTTTATAAGGAGATCGTCCAAGTATGGGATAATTGTGACCCCTTGCTTTCGCAGGGGCACCACCATTTCCGCCATCACCTTGGTAAATATTCTCGGTGCCATGGAGAGACCAAACGGCAACGTCTGGAATTGGTAATGACAATCATGTACCACAAATCTGAGGTACGCCTGATGGAGGTGGATAAATGGGGACATGAAGGTATGCATCCTTTATGTCCAGACACACCATAAAATCCCCCCTTCCAGGCTTGCGATGACCGCTCTGAGCGATTCCATTTTGAACTTGAACCTTTTCAGGTATATGTTCAGGGATTTTAAATTCAATATGGGTCTGACCGAACCGTCCGGTTTCGGTACCACAAACGTGGTCGAATAATAACCCATCCCTTGTTGAAGGATGGGAACCTTGACCACCACCTGCCCAAGATACAATTTGTGAATTGCAGCTAACACTATTTCCCTCTCTAAGGGGGAAGCTGGCCGGGCCCGATTTGAGGTATCGGTGAGGGGGCATCTCTTCGAAATCCAGCTTGTATCCCTGAGACACAATCTCTATTGCCCATGGATCCACCTGGGAGTAAACCCACTTGTGGCTGAAATTTCGGAGACGCACCCCCACCGGGCCTAGCTCCGTCTGTGGAGCCCCAGCGTCATGCGGTGGATTTAGTGGAAGCCGAGAGGACTTCTGTTCCTGGGAACTAGCTGTGTTGTGCAGCTTCTTTCCTCTGCCCTTGCCTCTGGCAAGAAAAGACGCACCTCGGAGTTTGTGTTTTTGTGATCGAAAGGACTGCATTTGGTAATACGGTGCTTTCTTAGGTTGTGAGGGAACATATGGCAAAAAGTTTGACTTTCCAGCAGTAGCTGTGGAGACCAGGTCTGAGACCCTCCCCAAACAACTCCTCACCCTTGTAAGGTAAAACCTCCATGTGCCTTTTTGAGTCAGCATCGCCTGTCCATTGCAGAGTCCACAGGACCCTTCTGGCAGAAATCGACATTGCATTTATTCTACAGCCCAGAAGGCTAATGTCTCTTTGAGCATCTCTCATATATAGGATAGCGTCTTTTATATGCCTCAGGGTCATTAATATAGTATCCTTGTCCAAGGTATCATGTTCCTCAGATAAGGTATCCGTCCATGCTGCTACAGCACTACACACACAGGCCGACGCAATTGCCGGTCTTAGTAAGGTACCTGAATGTGTATAAATGGACTTCAGGGTACCCTCTTGTTTTCTATCTGCAGCATCTTTTAGGGTGGCCGTATCCTGTGACGGCAGGGCTACCCTCTAGGAAAAGCGTGTTAGAGCTTTGTCCACCCTAAGGGAGGATTCCCAGCGTAACCTGTCCGTTGTCGGGAAAGGATACGCCGTAAGCATCCGTTTGGAAATCTGCAGTTTTTTTATCTGGAGATTCCCAAGCCTTTTCACATAACTCTTTTAGCTCATGTAAAGGGGGAAAGGTCACCACCTGTTTTTTTTCCCCATACATATGAACCCTCTTGTCAGGGACTGGGGTTTCCTCTGTGATGTGCAACACATCCTTCATTGCTATAATCATATAACGGATGGCTTTAGCCAATTTAGGCTGTAACTTTGCATCATCGCAATAGACACTGGAGTCAGAATCCATGTCGGTATCTGTGTCAACAATTTTGGATAGTGGGCGCTTCTGAGACCCTGACGGCCTCTGCAACATAGGATCAGGCATGGGCTGAGACGTCAACTGTCCTAAGGTTTCAGCTTTATCCAACCTTTTATGAAAGGAATTAACATCAATTAAAACATTCCACATATCCATCCAATCGGGTGTCGGCACCGTCGGCGGCAACCCCACATTCATTTGCTCCCGCTCTGCTTCCACATAGCCTTCCTCGTCAAACATGTCGACACAAGCGTACCGACACCACATACACAGGGGATGCTCTTTTTGAAGACAGTTCCCCCACAAGGCCCTTTGGAGAGACAGAGAGAGAGTATGCCAGCCCACACCCCAGCGCTATATGTCCCAGGAATCACACAGTAACTTAGTGTTAACCCAGTAGTTGCTGTATAATATGTTTTTGTGCCTAATTTATGTGCCCCCCCTCTCTTTTTACCCTCTTCTACCGTGAATCTGCAGGGGAGAGCCTGGGGAGCTTCCTCTCAGTGGAGCTGTGGAGAGAAAATGGCGCTGGTGAGTGCTGAGGAAGAAGCCCCGCCCCCTCAGTGGCGGGCTTCTGTCCCGCGTTTCTGTACACAATTATGGCGGGGGCTCATGCATATACACAGTGCCCAACTGTATATATGCCCAACTTTTGCCAAGAGGTCCTAATTGCTGCCTAGGGCCCCCCTCCCCTGCACCCTACAATGACCGGAGTATGTGGGTGTAGTGTGGGAGCAATGGCGCACAGCTGCAGTGCTGTGCGCTACCTCAGTTTGAA